>NW_026057585.1:84816892-84843568 GCF_023721935.1 Panthera uncia
GGGGGGGGGGCGGTGAGGACTGGCCCGTGCGTGTTCCCACTCCCCTCTGCTGTCATTGGGTGGGGGTGCGTTAGTGACCCCGTTCTGGCCAATGAGACAGAAGGGGAAAGCGGGCTGGAGGCTTCCGGGAAGAATTGCCGTCTCGAATGAAAGCAGAACGCGCCCTTTTAAGGCAAGCCCTGCCCCTGCTTTCCTTTCCTAGGCTGCTGTCTGGCAGAGCGGCTAGTAGATGAACCATAAATACGGGGGCTCCAGAGGCAGCGGAAAAGCACGGCGCTGCCTCTGATCGGCTGCGCGGTCTTGAACGAGTTCCTCCGTCTTCTGCCTCACGGTCTTCCTCTGCAAAATGAAAACCACGATGGTTCCAACCACGGGGTTGCTGTGACGATCAAAGTGTCTGTGGAGTTCTGACGCATGGTGACACTCAGTGGATGATAGCTATTGTTGCTGTTTTGCGTATCTGTGGATATGATGCTTGGAGCCACTATACCATCTTTCAGGCATGCAGGAAGGACCCCAACACGGACGATGGGAGGGCAGAAGGAACAGCGGAGACTTCATTCAAAACGGCCGACTTCAAGACCTCTTAAGACAATAAAATCCCCGACTCTTCAGGCAACTTTTAGTTGAGTATTGTTACTTGCAGCCTAAGGCATCCTAGTCAATTCATATATAAAAGCTCGATGCCATTATTGATTTACAATGAGAAAACCACCTGGTCTGAGAGACACTCATATTTATTGAGGGCAATATTTACCTTGCAGGGAGACCGTGACATTGACTGCTAGTCATTCTCAAATATTTCCTTTCTCCTTTCTTTGATAAGAAGACTGCCATCGTTCAATGGGGTACATGCTACTTGGCTAGAAACTACATTTCCCAGGCTCCTTTGCAACTAAATGAGGCCAGATGCCCAAGTTTTAGCCAAAGGAATATGAATAGAAGTGATGCGTGCCACTTTTAGGGTTTTGCCCTTAAAAGAATTGGGCGTGCCCTTCCTCATTCTTATCTCTTCTTGCTGGTGGGAAGATAGCAAGAGCTAGAGCAGACACCGCGGATCCAGAAATAGAAGAGCCTTTCTGAAGGTGGGCAGAGTTGTCCCACCAGCCTGGAACCACCTACTTCGGACCTCTTATATGCAAGAAAAATAAACAATTTTGTTTAAGCCGCTGTATTTTTGGATTGTGTCACTACAGCCCATCTATATGAGACTCTAGAATATCAAGTGGAAACAATAGCACAGAAATGCTGTTCTGTGAATATTACTGTGACTCTATGTATCAGTTAGCTGTTGCTGCATAACAAACCACCAAATTGTTTACGACTTAAAACAATGATTTATTGGGGCACTTGGGTGGCTCAGTCGGCTAAGCTTCCAGTTCCAGCTCAGGTCATGATCGCACGGTTCGTGGGTTTGAGCCCCACGTCAGTCTCAGTGCTGACAGCTCGGAGCCTGGAGCCGGCTTTAGATTCTGTGTCTCACTCTCTCTCTGCCCCTCCCTCACTCGCTCTCTCTCAAAAATAAAAAATTTTTTTTTTAAAACAATGATTTATTATTTCCCAGGATTCTGTATGTGGCTGCATTCTTCTGCTGGTTTTTCTAGGGCTTGCTTGCTTGTCAAGCCTCATTCAGTTGGAGGAATGGGTGAGGGCTGGGTTCAGCTGGGACACTGGGGATGGCTGGACTCACTCTCCATGTGTTCTTTCATCCTGAAGGAAGAGAGCCCAGGCTGGGTTTCCTCACAGAGTGCTTCCATGAGCATTCTGAGAGAAAGCCCCAAAGCACAACCACTCATCAGGCCCCTGTTTCTCTTGGTTGACACTTCACTGGCCAAAGTGAGTCACATGGCCAACCCCAGAATCCACATGGGAGGGGCCTACACAAGGGTGTAGATGCTACGAGGCTTGAATCATTGGGCCATTTGGATAACAATCAACCTCACCCCATGAATTTTGGAAGCTTATTATGGGTAATTAGAAATCCTAGTACAGTACTCATTAGGCCCATCTGCACAGGGACTAATAACCCCTGAGGAATCGGGACCATTAAAATTCATGCCTTTATTTGGTTCTTCATCACCTAGCTCCAAACAAGGGTTTCAGATTGTGGATGTAAATACAAAAGATTTTTAAATGATGAAATAAAATTTAAAATGAGTACTCTCATTTAAAATAAGAGGGATGCCTGGGTGGCTCAGTCGGTTGAGCGTCTGACTTCGGCTCAGGTCATGATCTTGCAGTCCACGGCCTGTGGGTTCGAGCCCCGCGTCGGGCTCTGTGCTAACAGCTCAGAGCCTGGAGCCTGCTTCAGATTCTGTGTCTCCCCCTCTCTGCCCCTCCCCCACTTGTGCTGTGTGTGTCTCTCTCTCAAAATAATAAACAAAGATTTTTTTAAAAAATGAGTATTGGAGAGAATCAGAACAGAAGGCAAATGAAGGCAGGAAAAGAAGAAAAGATGTTGTCAGGTGTAGGGTCAGAATAAGAGGTATATGTGGGGGGTGGGGGAAGGGAACCTGCCTCTGCTAGGAGAGGTCACAGAAGGGTCATGGGAGAGTGCCTGACAAGATCAAGGAGATGGCCAGGGAATGGGGCTCAGGGGAGCTGGGACAAGGCTATGTCCCAAACACTCTAAGGTGGTGCTTCTCACCCTGCAGAGTGGGTTTAAATACAGATTCTGAGGCCCAATCCTTAGAACCTGGATTTTTAACAAGCTTCCCAGGTTCTGATTCTGAAAGAGATGATCTCTGAACCACATTCTGAAGTGACTTTATAGCCCATAAGCTGGTGCCAGCTTCCAGGCAGGATATTCAGAGGGGAAGAACAAGCAAGAGGGAAACGTCTTGAATAAGTGAATGGCTCTCGGAGTCCCAGGAAGCTTCTAGAAAAGGGAAAGGGGTACAGTGTGATTTGGGAGCTTTCCAATAGTTGGGATACTTTATTTCCACACAGAACCAGCCTCTGCCCTGAGTTCAGATATCTCTTCGTAGGTCTCAGCTCTCAGCAATATTACCGGTTCTAGGAACCTGCCCCCATCAAAGGGACTCCACCCCTTCCCTGGCCACTGCTGATTGGACTGGGCTGGCCACCTGACTCAGGCTGGATTAATCCATTTTCTCTGCCAGGAAATCAGACAGAGGTAAGGGGTCTTTGATACTGTGTCCCTTGATGGCTGTTTTCCACGGCAACTGGCCACAGAGCCCTGCTGCTGACCTTCAGGATTGCCCGGTCCCTGCCCTTCCTGGATCCTGGCTCTTCAGCTTCCCTCCATCTTCTGACACACTCTGGCATCCTCCTACTGAATTCCACCTTTGGTTCAATTGGCTTCTGCCCCTGGCCTCCAAAAGCACCTTCACTACAACAGACTGGCCGAGGGAGTTGGGATCAGAGTTAGTGTGTCGAAGGTTGTCCCTGTGATTCCAAATTGGGCCGTCCCTAAGAAATGGGCCCATCTGGTCAGTTTCCTAAAGAAACCACGAGATGCCAAGGCTGAAGCTGTCATTTGTGGAAAGAGCTGTGGCAGCCTGTGGCAGCCTGGGAGAGACACTTTGTGCTGCAGCTGGCACTCGCCCCTGAGATGCCGGAAGCTCATCAGTGAGGGGCATAGGAAGAAGCGAGCTAAGGGGAGGCTGGCGGGGGCCTGCACGGGGCATCACCCTCATTCCTCATTGGACAGAGCCCGTTAGGGGATCAAAGAGATGTTCAAGATCACTCCCATAGTTCTGGAAGGCAGGGAAACTTCAGTGAATGAGATTCCTGTTTCTGGAAATTTACCTGAAGGCTGGTGTGGTAGGTGAGACAGCCCCCTGCAATCCCTGCCCCTGGTGGTCAGGTCCCGGTGTAGTCTCCTCCCATGTTAACTAGGGCTGACCTGGGCAACCAGTAGGATATGGCATGTGGTTCTTGAGGCTACGTCATAAAAGACCTCATAGCTTCAGCCTTCTCTTCTGGATCACTCACTGTGGGGAAGCCAGTCACCAGCCCTACAGAGAGGCCCATGAGGTGAGGAACTCAGGTCACCTGCCAAGCATCAGCACCCGCTTGTCAACCAGGTGAGTGAGCCACCTCCCAGGCAAGCCTTCAAGCGCCTGCAATCCCAACGGGCATCTTGACCACAACTTCATGCGAGACCCTGGGTCAGAGCCCCCACAGAATCCGTGAGACAATAAATGTCTGTTGTTTTCAGCTGCTAAGTCTGGGGGCGATCTAGCAATAGACGACTAATAATGGAGGATGAGTATGTGCTGGCTCGGAACTTTCCAGAAAACGTCACAAAGGGGACTACGGGATAAAACTTGCATCAAGGGGACCTCGGGCACCAAAGGCAGCCATGGGGATTCCCTGACTTCTATATCAGGGAGAAGGGGAAGGGAAACCCCTTTGGCAATTGAGGGAATGGAGCCCAGACCATTGAAAATAGCTGCTAACGCCCGTGTTCTTTTAGGGTATGTCCGGCTTCATCACCATGACAGACAAAATAAGTTTAACAGAAAATATCGGGATTGCTGAGTGCCCCTCCTCGGGATAGTGAGAGACCCACCTCTTCTCCTGTGTCTACCAGTCCAGCGGACACCATCCTGTTTTGCTTGGTAAAAGAAGAAACCAGAAAATCTGGTCTAGACCACTGAGGGGGGCCGTTCTCACCCGCACAGCCTCTCCCAAACCACAAGTTCCAACAGTTTCTCAGAGCGGACCTGAGGAAATGAAATACGGCCTGCACAAAACACCCAGGGGTCTGTCCTGAAGGAACAACTCAGGGACGTCCTGATTTGTTAGAGCAAAGCTGTCCAGACCATTGATCCAAGCTGGGATGCTGAGTCAGCCTGTGTGCTTCCCCGGGAAAGACGGGGAGACTCAAGGTTGGGCTAATAGCTCAGGGACTTCTCATGGCCTGTCCGGGCTTGTCCACTTCCCTCTGGGAAAGGTAGGCCCCCGAGGGTTTCCTGATTCTTCCTCCCTTTCCTGCCTTCTCCTCTCCATCCCATCTCTACTTCATGCCCACCACATCTCACTGCCTGCAGCCCCAAGGTGCTCAGACACCAGCGCCTTTCCCCCCAGGATCCACTCCCAGGTCGTTCCACTCTTTTCTCCCAAAGATTCTTCTTCCGGGAAACTCCTGAGGGACCTGACAACAGCATTTGGTGACCTCTGTCCTGCTGATGTCACAGTCTTGATGTGGGGGCCCCTACCCTAACCCACTCCCCAGGAGGAAGGTTTTCTCCCACAAGCCTGGACCCAGCATACAGGGAAGGGCCAAGGGGCTAGGGTAGGACCCTCTTGGGAACCATGGCTGAGGCCCCAATAGGACAGATGCGCCCTCTGGTGGCCCCATGCCACAGCCCCACCACCACTCTTATGCCCCAGCACAGACCTCATTCGCGATCTCACGGCCTTTAGGACCCTGCCCGCCCACCCTCCACCCTGTGCTGACTGCCCCTTTACAATGCAGAGGTCTCAGCTGAGGAGGGAAGTCAGGTCACTCCAGAGTTCCTTGTCTGCTGAGTCGTGTGGCACTGAGTTTGTAGTCATTGTCACTACATTCTGAAGAAGTTTTGAGACCCAGGAGAAGGGCTAGAGAGGTACCTTTTATGCTGCAGGCCTCTGTGAGTATGATCTTATAGGAAGGCCAGGGAGGGGCGCCTGCCTGGGTGGCTCAGTAGGTTGAGCATCTGACTTTTGATTTGGGCTCAGGTCATGATCCCAGGGTCATGAGATCTAGCCCCGTGTCCAGCTCCATGCTGAGTGTGGAGCCTGCTTAGGATTCTCTCTCCCTCTTTCCCTCTCCCCTGCTTGCAAAAAAAAAAAAAAAAAAAAAAAAAAAAGTTTAAAATTTTAAGGAAGGCCAGGGAAATGAGGTGGCATCTCAGCCATCCTTGGGCCTTGAGGGATGGAGGCACAGCCTTGCCACACAGCCAGAGCCAGAAGAGGAGGAGTCTGCTCTCTCCTTGGAAAATGGGAATAATAAGATCTTAAAAGGAGATTATAGAAGTAAAGCCTTTTATTCAACCTCTGATGAGGTGAATTTTCCAGGGGGAGTGAGCACATGGGTAGCCAGGGCAGGAATGGGGTGGGGTGAGATTTCAGAATTGCAGGTGGCTCCAAATCCTGGCAGCAAAGCCAGGCAAGCGAAGACAAGGACTGATTGTTTGCGGCATGTAAGTTTCTGTCTGGAGAACTCAGGAACGTGACCTGTGGGCCTGGGCACGTTTGTCAAATGAAAAAAAAAAAAAAAAAAAAAGACTGAATCAGTGAATGACTAAACCAACAACCCCAGGTGGAAATGGTCCTCTGAAATCCTGAAATCCTGAAGCGTGAAGACCAGTAATGGTGGAAAATTGGGAGCCGCCCCTCAGTTCCCAGCTCCAGAATTCCCTATGGTGCTGCTGAGAATTCACCTCAGCGCCACCTGCTGGTGGGAACTGACAGTGACCAGCTCCTGCTAGGCGGGGAAGTCTGTCACCTGGGTGAGGAAGGGAATGGTGGAGGGTGGGACCAGCGTCTCCCCAGGAACAGCTGCTCCCTAATTTATCCTGATCTTCCCGAGGGTCAGTCAAGAAAACATATCAAAGGCTTGGAAAAGGCATGAGAGATTCTTGCGTGTCCTTTGAGAGAAGGTCTGGGGGTCGGCTACAGGTCCTCTGACGATCATCTGATTCTTTAGGGTTGTGTGATATTATTGATTATTTGATTGACTTTATAACTCTGTAGGGATAGAGACAATTTGTAGGAAACAGATAATCATAGAAATGATTGCTTCCCACAGCAAGCAAATGAGTCCTGTTCACAGCACACAGAAGTTTTGCCCGGTAGAAAAGGTAAGTACCTGAAATCGAATCCTCATTCGAGCTTGTCTTAACATTTTGCTTGTTTCTTGTCAGTTAATGAGCTAAAGAAAACCTCTGACACGTGTTCACTTGTTTTTATTGTAGAGACTCATGATTTTACCTTTCTGAGAATTATATCTGAGCAGATCGCTGGTCCCCAAGGAATCTACAAAGTCTCTCGCACCATCCATCCCTCCTGCCCCCCAATCTGTTCAGGTGGCACCAGCAGCTGGATCCTCTGGGTCGCCACTGTGCCCAGAACAGACTTCGAGGACAAGCTGCCCTTGTGTGCTTCTCTGCCAGCGTCTCCCTCCAGACTGCCAGCTCCCGAGGGCAGGGGCCAGGTCTGATTCTTGCTGGATCTGCAGAGCTCAGTAGATGCTGTTGAGTGAATTTATGAATATACTTGGTTTGGACCACACCTCACTGCTGGTGAAGGAGCCTGGTGTAGGGGAAGGGCAATTCATTCACGTGGCCTCTGAGCCTCAGTTTTT
Source organism: Panthera uncia (assembly GCF_023721935.1). NCBI lineage: Eukaryota > Metazoa > Chordata > Mammalia > Carnivora > Felidae > Panthera > Panthera uncia. Next base: position 84,824,208 of record NW_026057585.1, read on the forward strand.
GCATCTGCGAAATGAGGATATTTCCTATGTGCTGATGGGAAGAATATCAAGTAACTGCTGCATAGTTTCCATTTTCTTCTTTTAATTTCTATCGCCACCTCCCACCCCACCCCCCAGGATAGTATGAACAGGAACAGGGTCATTTCCTCTGGCTCTCCACCCTGCAAGGCCCACAGAAAGTGTCCAGTGATGTACTGCCACCCGGTTCATAAATGAGAAGGGGCCAGGGTGCCCACAGCTGGCGGACAAGCAGCCGGATCTATACTCCGCAGAAGCCTTGCACTCCAATGCTGGGGGGTTGAGGGCAAAGGGAAGGCTGGAGACCCGAACACGAACAGGAACCCCAAGGGAATAACTGAAGGGAGAGAATGGCTGGAAGAGGCTGGATTTCAAGAAGCCACAAGTCCCGGCCCCAGCCCCAGGAACGCACCTGCTTCTCTGGCCCCTCCTTCCCTAAACAGCATCATCGGCTGAGAAAGCAGACTTCTGAATTCCTGGGGTTCGGGCGCCATCTCGTGGCCATTTCTGAAACTGCCCATCCCGGCTGAGCAGAGCCCAGAGGCCCAAGAGCAACGGGAACCAGGCCAACACTCCTCCAACTTTCCTGGCCCCCACCCTCTTCATCCTCACCTTCTCCCTTCCATTTATTGAGCACTGAATATATTCCAGTCTCCGTGTTCAGCCCCTTTCAGGACTTTAGCACGTTTAATTCCTGGAACAACCTTAAAAGGCAGGTAATACTAGTACCATTTTACAGATGATGAAACCGAGGCACAGAGAGGAAAAGGAGGTTTCCCAAGGCTGTACAGCGAAGGAAGTGGGCTAGAAGAGCTCCTCTCTGTACAGGAGAGGGGACAGTGAGGCATTTGATCCTGCTGCTTAGGAGACAGTTGGCTTTGCGGTCCTTTAGCTCTAATTCAAATACGTTTTTGGTGCTGACTCTGTGCCAGACCCTGCACTGGGTGCAGTTACCGGGGTCCAGTAACCCCCTCGGTCCCTATTAACCCCCTCCATGGCACTTATCACTGTATGGTCTGATTTCCGTCTTAAGGGTCCATCTCCCACCGAAACTGTGGGCTTCCTGAGACATAGGGACCTATAGTCTGTTTTCTTTGCTGCTGCATCTCTAAAACTCCGAATTGATCACAGAACACAGAATCGGTGCTCCATTAACATTTGTGAATGACCTAACAAATCAGTGAATGAGTACAATTAAAACAAAACAAAACAAAACAAAACAAAACAAAAAAACAACTAGGGGCACCTGGCTGGCTTGGTGAGAAGAGCATGCGACTCTTGATCTTGGGGTCATGAGTTCGAGTCCCACACTGGGGGTAGAGATGACTCAAAAATAAAATCTTTTAAAAACGTAAAAGAACTAGAAGAGCTAAAAAGAAAACAAAACCCACCAACTAGTCTCTGCCGTCAAGGCACTGACAGTCTAGTGTGGAAGGCAGATTGGTAAAGGGCAGGTGTGGTTCCTGTCCCCACCCCTCCCCCTCCTCCCCCCCCCCCAACCCCCGCCTTCCCTCAGTGCTTTCCCAGAGGGAGCTTCAGGAGCCCAGAAAAGGCTCCTAACGTAGCCCTGCCCTGAGCCCCAAGGACGAGGCAGCAGAGCTGAGACTCACACAGGAAGGAAGGGAAAAGGCGCTACAGGTAGAGACCACAGGGTGAGCAAGTGCCTGGAGAGGAGAGCCCGCCTGCCCGCAGCCTGCTTGCCCTGTGCGCACTGTGAACTCCAAGCCTCCAGGAGGACCGTCAGGGGAAGGGGAGAGGCCAGCGGGGAATTCACCCAGCTAGCCACTTCAGACAAATCCCTCCCTCCACTCGGCCTCATATTCCTCCTCCCCAAAATGGGAACGAGGCGAGGATGAAATGAGACACAGGGCTGGCACACAGAAGGGAAGCTTAGGTCCCCCAATGGCTTGCCCCACAACCCCAGATGCACTTCAGGGGCATGGCCTGGGGCGGGGCGGGCAGTAGCTGAGCTCCAGAGGCCACCAGGAAGTAGCCTGAGACTCAGCGCTGGAGGGGGGAAGCACAGCGCCTTCTGCTTTAAATCAGCGCCTCAGAGGTGGCAGCACAAGGAGGTCCCTGGGCCCGAGCACCCAACCCCACGAGACAGCAGGTCCGCCCTGTGATGAATGCACGGGCACCAGGTCGAGGAGGAACCAGGCTGGGCCTCACAGAGAGGGCACGGGATAGAGACCCTCGGAGGAGCCAATAATCCATTCTTGTTTATTAAGCACCTTCTATGTTCCAGCTATTAGAAACCCTGGCAAAGCAGCAGACGGTAAGCCAATGTAGTGTGTGTGCGTGGTGGTGTTGAAAATTTCTTCTAGGGAGAAAAATAAACACAGGAAGGGGAATAGGGACTGTGGGGGTGGTTGGCAATTTTAAATAGAATGGTGCCGGAGAGCCTCCAGAGAAGAGACCTTCAAATAGAGACCAGAAGATGTGGTATGGGAGGAAGCCATGAGGATATCTAAGGGAGGAGGGTCCGGGGCTGAGGGGAAAGCAAGTGCAAATGCCCTGGGGCAACATCGTGCCTGCTGTGGTTCAAGGAGCAGTAAAGAAACCAGAGAGGGGACTGAGGGGGCAGAGGTAGGGGCCGGATGGAGTAGGGCCGTCTAGACCACTGGGAAGCCCAAATGAGCGTCTAACATGTAGCGACAGAGGTACACGATGGGAGAAAAGCACAGACCCGCTCATTAGGCAACTCTAAACTTGTGTCTCATTACCCAGCCACACCTCCCGCAGTGCGCTATGAATTAATATTTTCTATAAATCCTGTAATTATCCTGTGAATAGCACAATTATATTGCATTGTATTTTGTGTGTTAAAAGCACTCATTTGTTAAATGTAAACATTTAAAATATACCACATATTATGCAGCTCTTCTTACTTTTTATTTAATCAACTGGAAGCCTCAAATTGGAAACAGCGGGGGGGGGGGGGCTTTTCTTGACCCTCAAGAGTTCCCTGGAGGCAGGTCTGCTGCCTCACTCAGCCACACCCTCACCTACACGCGCTCATCATTCACCCGCAGTGCCCAGCCAGAACCCAGGGCTGGGAGACAGAGACCACCTCAGGGTGGCCTCAGACAGGTCCCTGCACTGTCTTCTACAGCTGCCCCAACTCGCCTAGCTCTTGACATTTTACAGACAGCGTCCCTATCCTCATGGACCTTCACTACAAAATGGGCAGGGATTAGTGTGTCCATTTTACAGGCGGAAACACTGAGGCTCTGAGAGGTGCCTGCTCAAAGTGACTGAGGACAGAGCAGAGTCTGGAGGAGGCAAGGTGGGGATGGGGAAGGCTTGGAAGTTTAAAGGTGAGGAGAGGAGCAGAAGGGTGTCGCCGCTAACCCTCTGGTGGACCGGACCTCAGACAGACCTGGGTTTGAACCTTGAATCCCAGCCCCACCATTTATTTACCTTGGGTAAATTCCTTAAATTTCCCTGAGCCTCGGTTTCCAAATCTTTACAATGGGACTAATGATAGTACTCACCCCGAGACCTTGTTGTGCAGATTCAGTGAGGGAACACGGACGAAAAGGCTGTTATTACTGCTGTTTTCAATCATACCAAGTGCTGGGGTTTAGAGGTGGGGTGGGTGGGGAGTAGGGCTGCTCAGTCCATACCCCACCCAGCCGTAGCCACGTGCTGGTAGCCTCCTGCTGGGTTGCTTCCCCTGCCCGTGTGGACAACAGTCATTGTACAACAATCACAGTCCACCCTTTCCCATCACTCCTGCTTTGTAGTTTACAAAGTGCTTTCATCCGCTCATTCAACCTTTACTGAGTGCCTCCTGCATAAACCAGCCCAGGGCTGGCTCCTGGGTGTCTCCTGGTGAATGAGGCAGGCATGGTCCCAGAGAGCGGACATCAAGAAGCAGATCGCACAAATGAACATATAGGTAGAAACTGGGTTAAGGGCTAGGTGAGAACAATATAGGCGGCCAGGAGAGAGAATTACAAGGGGCCCTGATTCAGTCTCAGCAAAGCTGCACAGCAGTGGCCAAGGATAGCGCTCGTCCCCGTTGCCTCAGGGGAGACCCTGAATTTCAGGACAGGGCAGGCACCTGCCCAAGGGCACCAGTGAGGTGGGGTGAAAGAATCAGCACATCCAGCTGACTCCTCCCACCCAAGCTGGCCCAGGGGAAGGAGAGCTCTGGAGTGAGGGCTGGGGGGGGGGGGGGGGGGGGGGGGGGGGGGTCCTGCCAGGACAGGGAGGAAACCTGTGTAGAGTCCTGTGTTTTCTTCATACCTGCTTCACATCTGAGGGGTGGGGGACTGGCTCAGGCCCCTGGGGTCTGAAGGGCAGAGTATACTGTTCCCTGCCTTGGGCACCTGTGCCCACTCTTTGGGCAGAACTGTTCTGAGCTTGGGCTCCAGGGGCTGGGCTGTGAGGAGGGGGAGGGTCTCTCCCCAGGGTGGGGGGCTGTGCCAGGCCGGCTTAGGAGCACGCCCGCCTTGCCGGCAGAGCAGGCTTCGGGTCTGTGCCTGCTCTGAGTTGAGTCCGTTGGAGCTACAGTTGGTAATGACCCCAGAGCCACCAGCCTGGGGGCTCTGCTTCGCCACTTGCAAAGCCCTTGCACAGCTCCTATCTCCTTTGGTGCTCGCCAAAAACCTGGCGAGAGAGAAAAGGCACCGGGCACGGAGCCGAGAGACCAGGGTTCAAGTCCTAGCAAATGCCGTATCTTTATCATTAAGTCATTTAACAAACGTTTGCGAAGCATTTACACTGTGTTGGATACAAGGTGAAGTGCAGTAAACAAAACAGACCAGATAAGGTCCCTGTTCTCCTGGATTCAAAAAGATAGAAAGTAATCAAATAATCACATAAAAACCAGGGGTTCGATGCACAGGCGTTGCCCTCTCTCTCTCATGTGAGGCAACCCACGGGCACTTCCTGTGAGCTCTCTAGGCCCAGCCCATGCCAGAACCATCTCTTATCAGGATTGTTGCCCTACCCTGCAAATGAGACCTCCAGCTTCCAGACAGTGCCGGAAGCCTCCTGAATGCTCTCCTGAGCCTCCCATCAGCTTTTCACTTGAAATAAAATCCAAACTCCGTCCTGTCCCTTACAAGGCCCTGTGTGACCGGCATCCTGTTAATGTCTCCTGACTCATCTCCTGTCGCTCTGGCCCTCGCTCTTTCCATTCTGGACATACTAGTCCCCTTGTTTCTCAAATCCATGGGCCTCAAGGCCCCTTGCCCTTGCTGTTCCCTCTGCCTGGAATGTTCCACACACAGACTTTTCTGTGGCTTCCTCTCTCACTTCATACAGCTCTCTGAACAGATAACACCTTCCTTCCTTCCATCCTTTGTCCTTCGCTTTCTTCCAGAATACAGATCAGCACCGCTTAAGTGTTATGTATATGTAATCACCAGTCTCTCCATCCACAGCAGGCCTGGTACATGCAAGGCACCGAACAAAAGAGTGAACACAGGGGCACCCTGGTGACTCAGTCGGTTAAGCATCTGACTTCGGCTCAGGTCACGATCTCACAGTACGTGGGTTCGAGCCCTGCATCGGGCTCTATGCTGATAGCTCGGAGCCTGGAGCCTGCGTCGGATTCTGTGTCTCCCTCTGTCCGCCCCTCCCCCACTTGTGCTCTGTCTCTCTCTTGAAAATAAACATTAAAAAAAAAAAGTTTAAGAGAGTGAAGACAATTAGGAAGTGGAATAAGGGAATGAAAAATACAGGCAGTCTTACAGATGAGGGGACAGGAGGTCTCAACTCATTGCGGGCAGGGTATCAGAAATGGTTCCCTTAGGACCTGGGACAGCCCTTTAGAATTAATCCAAACTGAGGCAGGGTGGCCAAGCCTTTGAACCTCCCTGTTGACCAGTCGTAGGCTGTCCCTGGAGAAAGGGACCTTGTCCCTGACAGAAGGACATTTGGGCGGAAATCTGAAGTGTGGAACAGAGCACTCGGGCGGAGGGAACAGTCTATGTGAAAGCTGAGAGGCCACAGTGTCCCAACAATGGAGCAGCTGACAGGAGAGTGAGGGGGGGTGGGGATCAATGGAGGTGAGTCAGGAGCTCAGTTTGTCCTAGAAATGACAAAGGGCAGCGGCAGGGAGGGAGCCCAAAGCCATGGAGTGGCTGGGTCAGCTTTGAGTCTCCTGGAGACCCTCTGACTGCCCTGTAGAGAAGCAGAGGCAAGAGAGGAGGGGAACCACTTTGGACGCTTTGGTGATTCAGGCATGAGATGATGCTAGGCTTAGGTGGCGGCTCTGGGAATGGAGAGAAGAAGGACAGGAAGTCTGACCCCCTGGAGAATCTCCGGTGGGTCCCAGGCAGAGACTTGCTCATGGCTGGATGGCTGTCTCAGGGTCACGTCTGGGCTCTGGTTCCTTGAAGCATTCTGGGGGAATGAGCGCCCAGGCCTGAAGGGGGTCTGGGTGGTACCCCTGGCATCCATGAGCAGCAACCCCCCCAGAGGGGCTCTCCTGACCCCAGCTTAACTGTGCAAAGTCCAGACCTCTTACAAAGCTCTTTGCGATTTCCCATATATGTTGGAACTTGAGGCGGGGGTTATGTACGTCCAGGAACCCACTTTGCTCAGCCCCAGCTCTGAGTGTTACTCAGCCTAGTACGCAGAAAGCACTAACTGCTAGATGGCCAGACTAGAATGTGAAGGGAGGAAAAAGGGGGCAAGTCTGGAGGGACTCCCAACTTTCTTTCTGGTTTGCGTCCTCGGCTTAGTTGGGGGCCAAACTGGGAAGGGAAGGTGTAGGATTGGGACATGCCGAGGCCATGGTGTGATTGAGATGCCCAAGCCCTGGGGTCTGGTGCCAACCCTTCGAGGAGCCCCACCATGATGGCGTAAGAGGGAGAAGAGGCCACGGGGATTGCCGGGGGTAGGGGAGCCGGGACGGAATGGAGTCGCAGAATCGAGGGATCGGGCAATGCTGTCAGACACCAAGATCCTAGCAAAGGGGATAAGGACGGAGAAGGAGGGCCCCTCAGGAACATGGCAGGCCTGGGTGAAGCATGCATAAGCTTGGGAGGGGGCCTTGGTGAGGGACCTGAGGCTTGGTAAAAGCACGCAGTCTTGGAGGAAGGGGTGGAGAAAACAAGGCCGTATGGAGAGCAGCGAACGAGGAGGCCTGCCCCGGAGCTCTGACCCCCTCAAGTGCCCAGAAGCTCCCAATTCCACTCTCAGAGCCCAGGGTCAAGATCCCTCCCTCCTCCACTGTGCCTCCTTGAGGTCCCCCTGACAAGTATCCCTTGGGTTCCTTCCTGGGAACTGTTGCCTCGGCCCAAATTCAGGTTGGACAACAGGAAGGACTTCCTGGCTGGAAGGGATGGGAGACCCTGGACAAGGTGAATGGGGGCATTTCTGTCCCAAACGAGGCATCAGATGCAGTGACTTCTGGAGGTCCCTTTCTAATTGCTGGGCCAAAAAAAAAAAAAAAAAAAAAAAAAGGCAGAGTGTTTTACAACCTGGACGGGGCAGGAAAGGGAACTTTTTAGAACAGGGAAGAAGCACTTGCTGACAAAGAGCATCAGCATCAATAGCTCAGACTTAAGCTAGACTCCCTGCATTAAAATCCCAGATCTGTCACTAACCAGCTGTGTAACCTTGGGTAACTACTTAACCTCTCTGTGCCTCGGTTTCATCTGTAAAATGGGATCAAAAGTAGTACCCATCTCTTAGGGCTCTTATGAAGCTTGAATAAATCAACTGAAGGGGCACCTGGCTGGCTCAGTTGGTAGATCATGGGATCTCAGGGGTGTGAGTTCAAGCCCCACATTGGGCGTGGAACCTGCTTAAAAGAATAAAACAAATAAACTAAAATGTGTAAGGTGCTCAGAACAGTGCCCGGAACAAAATGAGCCTTATATCAACATTTTAAAGATGAAAGATACTGGTTACTTCCACTCGTGAGCCTCCTGGGTTCTGGGCACTGTGCCAGGTTCTTTATTCACATTACCTCCACTCCCCACATTCCTCTAGAAGATAGTTCTTATAATTCCCATTTTCTAGACGAAGAAACGGAGCCCCAGAAAGGTGAAATCACTTTAAGTTGATCTAGGCTGACTCTAGAGCACTCTTTTTTTTTTTTTTAAAGATTTTAAGTATGCTCTACACCCAATATGGGGCTCGAACCCATAACCCCAAGATCAAGAGTGGCACACTCCAGTGATTAAGCCAGCCAGGTGCCTCTCTATCAGCCCTCTTAACTATTATACTGTGTTGCTTTTCTCTATGACAAAGGAAGGGGGGGGGTGGACGAAATGACCTCCTAGAGGCCTATCTTGGATGTTCACACCCATACTCACAGCCGCAGACCCCTCCTGTTTATAAACCATCCTCAGCCTCGTCAGAGCCTAGGAAGATTTTCCTAGTTACACAGGGTAACGAATAGCTCAGAGCTGCAACCATCTCATTAGGCAATTATCTCCCTGAGTGCCACGGCAAGGAAGTGACCTCACTGGTCCCTCGACACCACCCTGCCGCTGGGGATGGAGGTAATGAGGGTAATCACGGTAGTGGTGACAGTGACATTGATGGTGACGTGGTCAAGTGATGGAAACGCTGATGGCTCAGGTCTTGATGTTGGTGGAGGAGGCGACGGGGCTGGTAACTGACTTGATGGTGGCTGAGGTGATGGCTAATGGTGGTGGTAGATCCCAGCATTGATGGAGAGGTGACAGCAACAGTGGTGACCTATCAGGTAGACCTCAGGGCTGGGTTTCTCTCGGCCTTCATCTGACCCTCCGGATGGGGAGGTTGGAGAGCTAACAACTACATTTCCCTCCCTCCAGCATCTGCCTGTGGAACAAGCTCCACCAATTATTATCTTTTTTGATACAATTTATCGTCAAGTTGGCTAACATACCGTGTGCACAGTGTGCCCTTGGTTTGGGGGGTAGATTCCCAGGACTCATCGCTTACACACAACACCCAGGGCTCATCCCAACAAGTGCCCTCCTCGGTGTCCCTCACCCATTGCTCCCTCTCCCCGCCTCCCCCGCCACCAGCCCTCAGTTTACAAGCTCCACCAATTAGATTCAGTTGGGCAGGGTTTAGAAAGCTAAAGTGAGGCTCAGTCCTGGGTTTTCTCCTTTGTAAAATAGGACCAAAAATAAAACAGTGCCTGGCACGTGATAAGCACCATGTGAGTGTTAGCTGTTATTGCTGGGGGGAGGGGAGGGTATTTGTATGTTGTTCTTGTTTCCTGCCACCTCTAGGCTGTTCCTGCCGGCCAGCAACGTCATGGGGTTCTTCTGCAGCAGCATTCCAGAATGGACACAAAGCCCAAGATCCAGGTCAGATGAAGGGCGGGACCAAGGAAGTGCTAGCATTGGACAGACCGGGCCCCACTCCACGACACTCAGACTTGATTGTCACCATCAGACACCACACTGACCACTGCTACCACCTTTCTGAGCGAGTTCTAAGCCCTCCTGTCTTTGTATCCCTCACTTGACATTCAAAGTCCTGGGCTGGAGCATCCACATGGCTGAGCCCAGGTTGCGTGTCCCCGTCCTACCTGCCAGGGGTGCGAGGAGGGGTCAGCAGTCCCCTTCAGCTTCAGTAGTGGGTGATGGGGACTCCCACAGTAGGGTCTTCCCCCGAATGGCAGGAGGGTTTGGAGGCAGGGAGGCCAAAAAAACAAAGAAAGGCCACTCAAAGGAAGCCTAGTGCCTAGGCGGGAATAAAGAGGGAGGCGACTGGACCTTTCAAACCTGACCAGACCCAAAGCCCCTGCGATCACCCACCAACTTCTACTGCCACCCCTATGGGACGCTGGTCCATCTTGTACACTCTGGTCAAATGCAGATGGAATGCTTTGGCCCTTCCCTTTACAGCCCAGCACAGAGCAGAAGGCAGGCCTAGACATTCAAGCAGGATGTTATATCAATGGCCCAGGGAGAATGAAAGGGAAAGGAACATGGACATCTATTCATTGATTCCATATCCATTTATTCGGCACCAACCAGGTACCAATATAGCAGAGGATGAGGTCCCTGGCCCATGGGGCTTACAATCCAGTGGGAAAGAGAGTCAAACCGGTAACACATCCATAGATGAGGCGACTGCAGGGCCTGAAATGTGAGAGGGACGAAACAGAGAGAGGAGCTGGGAGCCCTTCAGAGGGAGAGGTCAGGGGAGGCCTCTTCGAGCTGAGGCTGGAAGGATGAACAGCCAGATGCGCAGAGATGGGGGGCAGTTGTGGGCTCCAAGACGTAGGGGCAGGAGCAGGCTTCCAGAACAGAAAGGGTGGCCGTGTAGCTGGAGTAAATGAGAAGCTGAGTGGGAGGAGGAAGTGAGGTAAAAGTCAGATAAAGAACTGGCCTTTCATTCCAGCCAATGGGAAGCCACTGGGGGCTGGTTTTTTGGTTTTTTGGGTTGGTTGGTTGTTTGTTTTCATATGAGGAGGGACTTGTCCTCAAGGATGAGTCAGGAAGAAAGAGGAGATGGCCACAGTCCAGGTAGGTGTATGGTAGAAGTAAGGTGAGGGCTTCCCCCATGCTGGGCTCCTGTTTCCTCAAAGACATGAGGCTTGGTCATCGCGGCACGAGGGGTGGGGGATAATGGCGGGACATGTGTCCATTAGGCCATGTCAGGCTTCCAGGGTCCAGGATGGAGCTATGATCTAGCCCTAAGGAAGCCAGGCTCTAACCAGCCCTCGTGCTCACCAACACCTAGCGGTTCCCTAGGGAGACGGAGGCACTTCCTTGACTGGCCCCTCCCCTGCCACCGAGAAGAGACCAATAGTAGCAACTGAAGCCTCAACCGTCACAATCAGATGTCACCTACAGCCACCATCATAACCACCGTCACCCTCACAATAGGCACAAGGACAGGATAGGAAACCCTGCTCCTGGGAGTGAACGGGACCCTGTAAGCTAGCTGCGGGGGACCTGGGGAAGACACGGTCCTGGGACAGAGCCAGTGGCGTGCTGGAGCTGGCTCCCCCTGGCTTGTGAGAGCTGAGTCTGTGAATCTCCTCCCAATTCTGCATGCAGTAACAGCAGGGGGAGGCTGAAATCAAGCACAGTGGGGGAGTTTTCGCAATTTTTCCCAGCTACCCAGTTCACCAACATACCTCTGGACAGAGCCTTGAAGACAGGGAGACACCCTGACCCCACCACTTGCCCCTGTAAACTCCAGAGCCTGGAGCAGGATCAGCAGAAGGAGGCAGCCAACCACGTCCACAGAGTCTGGAGGGTAGGCCATCTGGTACGGGGGGATGTGGGTGGAGACAGGAAGTCATCTGCCCCCAAGGTACATCTGATAGTGAACTGGGACCCTGCATATTAGCTCAGGGACATCACCTTCACTGGAGCCTCTGCTCCAGCCCAGGAGCCCAGGAGTGGGCTCCCAGCCAGGCCGCCTGACTCACCATCCGGGAGTTGGAATCCTGGGCTGGGTCTGTCCTGGAAGGTCTGCTTCTCCCCGTTCCCTGATCTCAGGATGAGCCCTGACCCTGGTCACAAACTGGGCCTGAGCCCGGTGACAAAAGATCTCCACCCAGGCCCAGACAGAGCCCCACCCTGGTTCTGGGTTGGGCTCTGATAGGCCACCGAAAACACTCTCGCCTCCATCTGCACACAGGCCCTGGCTCAGCCCTAGACTCACAGGCCCCTGCGCCCCAAGCGGAGCAGGCCTGGAGAGGGATTGGCTCAGCCCCTCTGCAGTCCTCCTGCCTGGAAAAGCAAATGGTGGGAAACAAAACAAAATTAAAAGTCACCACCAGCTCCTCCTTGCTTTAGTGACACATCTCTGTCTTAGGAAATAAGGCCTAAAGGCAAAGTACATTTTCTAAGGCTAACCCCTCTCCACCTCTGCCAGGCTCCCTCTTCGATTTGGAGGATTCTTGCCCTAAACTGTTCCTCCCACTGTCCCCAGACACAGGCCTCCCTGTTGCCAGGAGGAGAGAGAGCTGTGAAAGTCCCAGGAACGTCATCTGAGAGCCTAGGGGATGGAGGCCAGGATCTTATCTGGCTTATGGACTTGGGCAAGACTCTTCTCTTCTCCACACCTCAGTTTTCCCATCTGTACAGTGGGAGATTTAGCCCTCCTGCTCTAATATCCAAAGTTAGGAAACCTGATGGAAATTCAGGGCCCCGTATTCAAGCATCGGAAGGGCTGTCTTTTCTGGATAATTCAGATCCAGGGGACCCACGAGACCCAAGAAACTTTTCCTAGAACATGTATGGGCTACTGGGTCCAAGTACTGGCATATCCTCTTAGTTCTGGTACCCTGTACTAGTGACTTAGCTTCTCTGGCCATCTGTTTTCTCATCTGTCAAATGGCAATAACACCAAGTTTGTGAGGATCAAATAAGGTAGTGGCAAGAAAAGTGCTTTGTAAGCTGCAGGGTACAGTACTCCTGGGAGGGAGGGACAGTTATTATTGCTGTCGGTATGGGTTGATGTTTTGCCTTCCAGCAGAGCCCAGAAAGTGGACCAATCTGGCCTAGCTCTCAAGTGGGAGATCTCCTCAAAGTCTCTTCAGGACCCTCGACCCCAGCCCTGCCAAGAACCAGCTTGAGCCCAGCATAAGCCTGCTACCTGGCCTCCCTACCTCAGGACGGGACAAATCTTCCTCACTGGACCCCAAAGATTGCAGGCTTTAGAGCTGGACCAGCCTTGGGGATCCTCAAATCCCATCTCCTTATAGTGGCCCAGATAGGAAAGGGGCTTGCCCCAGGAGGCACACAGCATGTTAGTGGCAAAGCTGGGCCTCAGACCCAGCCCTCTCCTTCCTATGAGACTCTTTGCTCTAACTCTGGCCTCTAAAAACAGTGTCCCCCTGGAATCCTGACAGCAGCAATGCCCCTGCAGCTGCCCCAAGTCAGCAGACCCTGGCCAGGCCAGGAATCTGAGAGAGAGGGGCTGTCCAAGGCATCCCTCCACAGGCTTCACGCTCTGATGGGCTCTCACCTCCTCCAGAAAGCCTTCCCTGACTGGCACCCAGAAAGGCTCAAAAGTGACTTTCCCCCCACACCTCCCCTTTGACAGAAAACCCCTTAAAGATGAAAGGTGTCTGCCTGCCCGTCTGCTAGCCCCTACATGGAGTGTCTTCAGGGTAGAAGACAGCTGAATTCTTCTGGGCTTCCCACCACAGGGGCCTAGCCCAAACTGAGGGCAAAGGGAATAAGAGGAGAAGAAAAGGGGAGGGGAGGGGACGGGAGGGGAGGGGAGGGCAGGCTGGGCAAGTGATCACTGCCCTGGGAGTTTGAGACCCAAGCCATTGGCAGGGCAGAGGGTGAGGCTGGCAGGACTGGAGACCCGGAAGCCCCGCCTCCTTGGACTTCAATTCCCCGGGCCTCCCTCCCTCCCCCACGGTCCATTCCCCCAGGGCGGGCTCCTCCCGTGGGAACTGCTGTCTCAGCAGCGGCGCCCAGCCACGCGGCTGCCAGGAATGAGGCTGGGCAGAGGTCGGGGCGGGCCTGGACAGGGCTGCCCCTTGCTCGGGCCTGGGGACCGGGCAGCTCTGGGCCGAGGCGGGCAGGGAGGGCAGCTGCGTGGGCCCTGGGAGCTGGACTCGACCTTCTGCTGCCTGCAACAGCGGCCGGACAGCACCTGGGAGCTGGTTAGAGGTGTAGACTCCCAGGTCCTACCCCGGACCTGCTGATTCAGAATCTGCATTTTAACAAGATCCCCAGGTGACTCCTAGGCACATCACAATTTGAGAAGTCCTGTTCTAACAAGAGTCCGCCTGCGTGTGTACAGGTTAAAGAAAAGGCGCCTACAAACTTCCAGTTATAAAATGAGTAAGTCACAGGGATGTAATGTACAGCATGGTGACTACAATTAATAACACCAATTGTATATTTAAGAGGTGCTGACAGAGTAGATCTTAAAAGTTCTCACCACAAAAAAAACAAATTGTAACTATGTATGGTGACAGATGTTAACTTCTTGCGGTGATCACTTCACAGTATAAACAAATATCTAATAATTATGTTGTACACCTGAAACGTATAATGTTATATCAATTATATCTCAATTTCAAAAATTAAATCATGAACAAAAGACATAGATTACCTTCCTTTTATTTCTTCTTTAAGTTTCAGATAGGATATTATCTTTTTTCCCCCCAAATTAGGAATGTATAAGTAGGATTATATTACCTATGAATTGTATTCCATCACAGGAAAGAGGTATTGCAGAATATTTGTTATAAAATGGAGCGTGGGGGAGGGGAGTGCCTGGGTGGCTCAGTCAGTTAAGCATCCGACTTCGGCTTAGGTCATGATCTCATGGGTCGTGAGTTTGAGCCCCACGTCAGGCTCTGTGTTGGCAACTTAGAGCCTGGAGCCTACTTTGGATTCTGTGTCTCTGTCTCTCTCTGCCCTCCCCTGCTCGCTCTCTCTCTCTCAAAAATAAAGAAACGTTAAACATTTTTTTAAAAAAATGGAGCGTGGGGTCTGCTGGGGCTGGAAACCCACTGATGAGAACCCGCTCCTGTTTTCAGTCAGCAACCTCAGCCCTGAGGAGACAGAAATGGGGGTGAGCAGCCCTTGAACCTGAGAAGCTTCTACTCTAGCAGGGGTAGACTACTCTAGCAGACTCTAGCTTCTACTCTAGCCGACTTATATCACCCACCACTTTCCTGAGCCTCAGTTTCCTCACTCATGGAATGGGCATAATTAATCATCAGTCATCACCACTTCTTTTTTTTTTTTTTAATTTTTTCTTTTTAACGTTTATTTATTTTTGAGACAGAGAAAGACAGAGCATGAATGGGGGAGGGTCAGAGAGAGGGAGACACAGAATCTGAAACAGGCTCCGGGCTCTGAGCTGTCAGCACAGGGGCCCGATGCGGGGCTCGAACTCACGGACCGCGAGATCGTGACCTGGCTGAAGTCGGACGCTTAACCGACTGAGCCACCCAGGCGCCCCAGTCATCACCACTTCTAACAGGCTCCACCAAGCTTGGGGACAGGGAGGAGCTTTGTGAGCAGCCTCAAACCTGAGGCAGGTGAGGTCCCAGAGTGCCCTGTTCACAGCTCAGCCTTCTGATGCATCTTCCTGCCCTTCCAGCCCCCAGCCCTCCTGTTCTTCCCTCGAGCCTCGTCTTCATCTATGGTCTTACTCTTCTTCCTTCCTCCTTGATCTCCCCCCAAAAACACCTGTCTGAACCTTGCTCCCTTTAGCAAATTAGCACTGTTTCTGGAAGGAGCAAACATTCATTGAATGCCAAGTACACAGGCATCACTCGCACACTGGGTCTTTTATGCCAGCCCTGAGAGGTAGGTGATAATGCCCCCAATAAACAGATGAGGAAACTGAGGCTCAGAGAAGGGGAGTGATGTGCATCCAGAGCGCAGAGCCAAAAAGAGGCCCAGATGGAATAGGAACTCAAGCTTTGGGCTCCCACTACCGCAGGCTTCCTCAGCTGGAAAGCAGGAACCAATTTTCAATGACCTTAGGGAGGACTAAATTTAAAGTCTCGCCTCAGGGATCTGGCTGTGGCCACATTGCACCACTCCCTGCAAGATCTGCTTCTAGAAGAGTGCTCCTTCCTCCTTTCTTCAAAGCATCCCTTCACTTATTCCATGAATATTTATTGAGCGCTGAATAACCAGCAACACGGTTCCAGGAGCTGGGGTACACAGAAAACAAAACCAGGCAAAATCTCTGCCCTCCTGGAGCTTCTGTTCCAACGGGGAAAAGGAAAACAAACAAACAAACAAACAAACAAACACACGTGCGCGTGCACACATAGCCACCCACCTACCCCCCCCCCTCCCCACACACACACAGCATGATGTGTAGATGGCGTTGGGTGCTATGGGAACCATAAAGAGAAGAGAAGAGGTCTCTGGGGTGGGAGATTGCCATGCTCATTGGTTAGTGAGCAAGGCCTCGGTGAGAAAAGAACCTGGAGGAATGAGGGAGAAGCCAGGTGGCTCTCAAGAATGAGTTGGGCAGGGGCGCCTGGGTGGCTCAGTCGGTTGAGCGTCCAACTGCGGCTCAGGTCATGATCTCGCAGTTCGTGGGTTCGGGCCCCACATCGGGCTCTGTCCTGAATGCCTGCTCAGAGCCTGGAGCCTGCTGCGGATTCTGTGTCTCCTTCTCTGTCTGCCCCTCCTCCGCTTGCACTCTGTCTCGCTGTGTCTCTCAAAAGTAAATACATGTAAAAAAATAAAAAGAGTGAGTTGGGCAGATGATAGAGCAATCGCAAAGGCCCTGGGGTGGGACAGGAGCATCCAGGAGGCCAGTGCACCTACAACAGAGGAGGGAGAGGAGAGGAAGAGACGAGGCGGTGGGTATCCTGTAGAGCCTTGTGATTCAAAGGACTTTGGCTTTCTTCCAAGTGAGATGGAGGTATTGCAATGGCATGATCTGGCCTATGTTTTAAAAGGATCACCCAGGCTGCTGGATTGCAAATAGACTGTAAGAGACAAGTACAAAAGCAGGGGGCCAGTAGGGAGACTCCAATAATCCAGGAGAAGGGCGATGGTCACGAGGTGGCAGTAAGTGGCGGTTGGGGGTGGGATGGGGTCAGACTTTGTATTCAGAAGGTAAAGCCAACAGGACTTACTGACACTTGATGTGGCACGTGAGCGAAAAGGGAGTAAAAAAATCGCTTCAGATTTTCAGCCCAAGAACTAGAAGTTGCCATGTGCTACGGGAGGAGCATTTCAGTTCGAGAATTCCGCTCTGGACGCGTGAAGTTTGAGAAGACAACAAACATACAAGAACAGACGGTTCCCAACCTAACGACGGGTCACCTTACAATCTTCTGACTTTACAACGGTATGGAAGCGATATGCATTCTGTAGAAACGATACTTCAGATTTTGATTTTGGATCTCTCCCCAGGTTCGAGATAGGGGGTTAGATCCTGGATCCTCTCGTGACGCTGGGCAGTGGCATTGGTGGCTCCCAGTCAGCCAGCGATCGCAAGGGTAAATAACTGATACATTGACAACCGTCTCGCACCCGTACAACCATTCCGCCTGTCACTTCCAGGACAGCATTCAAAACGTTGCAGGAGATATTCAGCACTTTATTACAAAATAGGCTTTGCGTGAGATGCTTTTGCCCAACTGTAGGCCGATATAAGCATTCAAGTACGTTTAAGGTTGGCTCAGTTAAGCATCCGACTCTTGATTTCAGCTCAGGTCGTGAGGTCATGGTTCGTGACATGGAGCCCCGAGCCAGGCTCCTCACTGACAGTACGAAGCCTGCTTGGGATTCTCTCCCTCCCTCCCTTTCTGTGCCTCCCCTGCTCATGCACTCTTTCTCAAAATAAATAAATAAACACTAGAAAAATAATTGCATAAGCCCGGAATTGGGAAGCGAGCTCGGGCCTGGAATACGTAAAGCTGGGGTTTGCCAGCACGTGGATAGCCTTTAAAGCTTGAAACTGACTGAAATCACCAAGGGAGTGAGTACGGACAGAGAAGATGCGAGGACTAGGGAGTGAGTCCTGGGCATGTCACTGCTTAGAGGTTGAGGGAACGAGGAGGCAACAAACCAGTAGTCAATGAAATAAAAACGTCAGGGCGGTAGACTGTCTTAGATACCAAGTGAAGCAAGTGTTTCAAGAAGGAAGGAGTGATCAGCCACAAGTAATTTGCAGGTCTAGTAAAATACGAGGATTCAGAATTAACAATTAGAATGGGAGGAATTTTTCAAATCACATATATGCTAAGGGACTTATATCTAGAGAACTTTATATCTAGAGGACCTACATCTTTAGATATCAAGAACCCTTAAGAGTCAACAATGCTAAAAGTAATACAATTACAAAATGGGCAGAGGACTTGAGAGACGTTTCTCCGAAGACACGGACAGCCAATAAACACACGGAAAGACGTTCAGCACCATTAGCGATCGGAGAAATGAAAATCAAGACCATTCCAACACCACCTCATACCCACTAAGATGGAGCTAGTGACAAACGAAACAAGTGTTGGCGACGATGGGGAGAAACTGGAACCTTCGTACGCTGCTGGTGAGAATGTAAAATGGTGCAGCCACTGTGGGAAACAGTCTAGCATCTCCTCAAATGGTTAAACATCAACTTCCCTTACGACCAGCATTTCCACTCCCAGGAATATACCCAAGAGGAATGAAAACATATGTCCACACAAAACCTTGACAACACCAAGAATGAGCTCTAACTATAGACTTGGGATGATTGTGACATGTCAACATAAGCTCATCAACTGTCACAAATGTACTGCTATGGTGGGGGTGTTTATCATGGGGGAGATTATGCGTGTGTGGGGGCAGAGAGCATATGGGAACTCTCTGTACCTTCCTCTCAATGTTGTTATGAATTGAAAACTGCTCTCAAAAAAAATTTTTTTTTTTTTAAATAGGCTCCACGCTGGGCTTGGAGCCCAACAAGGGGCTTGAATTCAGAACCCTGCGATCAAGACCTGAGCTGAGATCAAGAGTTGGATGCTTAACTGACTGAGCCACCCAGGTGCCCCTAAAAATATTTTTAAAGAACTTGCACATGACTATTCATAACAGCCAAAAAGTGGAAACAACCCAAACGTCTATCGACTGATGGACTGATAAATAAAATGTGGAATATCCACCTATCCACAGAATATCATTTGGCAATAAAGAAAAAGTGAAATACTAATGCTACAATATAGATGAACCTTGAAAACATTATGCTAAGTAAAAGAAACCAGTCACAAAAGACCACCATTTATCTGAATGTCCAGAAAGGGCCAATGTATACAGGGACACAAAGTCAGTCGGTGGTTGCCTATGGCTGTGAGCTGAGGGGGCTCGAGGGAAATGGGGGGTGACCGCTAGAGGGTACAGGGTTTCTTTCTGGAGTAATAAAAAAAGTTCTAAAATTGATTATGGTACTGGTTGAAGAACTCTGAATGTACAAAAAACCACTACACTGTATGCTTTCTATGGGTGAAGTGTATGCTATGCAAATTATACCTCAATAAAGCTATTACTTAAAGAAATTGATGATTGGACTCAGCAATGTGAAGGTCACAGGTGACCTTGACAAAACAGTTTCGGTGCCGTGGTGGGGACAAAGGCTGACTGAAGTGTGTTCAAGAAAGAACAGAATAACTGAAGACAGTGAGTACAGACATTTTCAAAGAGTTTGCTACCTAGAGAAATGGAAGGGAGATGTGAGATCAAGAGAGGTGTGTTTTGGGGCGCCTGGGTGGCGCAGTCGGTTAAGCGTCCGACTTCAGCCAGGTCACGATCTCGCGGTCCGTGAGTTCGAGCCCCGCGTCAGGCTCTGGGCTGATGGCTCGGATCCTGGATCCTGTTTCCGATTCTGTGTCTCCCTCTCTCTCTGCCCCTCCCCCGTTCATGCTCTGTCTCTCTCTGTCCCAAAAATAAATAAAAAACGTTGAAAAAAAAAAATTAAAAAAAAAAAAAAGAGAG
>NW_026057585.1:84843668-84851038 GCF_023721935.1 Panthera uncia
TTCTGTGTCTCCCTCTCTCTCTGCCCCTCCCCCGTTCATGCTCTGTCTCTCTCTGTCCCAAAAATAAATAAAAAACGTTGAAAAAAAAAATTAAAAAAAAAAAAAAGAGAGGTGTGTTTTAATTTTGTTGGGCTTTTTTTTAGATACAAGAAATTATGTTCTAACATTAATTGGAACGATGCAGTGGAGAAGGGGAAATGGCCAGAGTGAAGTCCTTGAGCAGGTGAGAGGCAGGGGTCCTGGTATATAAGTGGAGGGGTTGCCGCAGAGAGGAGCAAGCGGGGTTCATCCGAAGCAGCAGGAGAGCGGCTAGAAATGAGGCACAGACCCAGTGATTGGGTAGGTGTTGAGAGTCTGCAGAAATTCTCCTTTGATTGCTTCTATTTTCTCAGTGATGTAGGAAGCGAGGTCTTCCGCCAAGAGGGGCGGGGGAGGAGCTGTCCAGGACTGGGGGGAGGAAGAGAGTTAAGGAATTGTGTCTAGGACCGCAGGGGAGTGACAGCACCGGGCTCTACTCTACGGGGAGGACAGCCACACAGTGCTGTCCAGGGCTCTCCAGGGCCCCTGGAGAGGCCCCCTGATGCTCAAGTGAGACCTGTCGGCAGGACTGTGTGTCTTTCTTCAGCTTCAGTCAACTGTGGGGTACAAACGCACAGCTGAATTAACCAGGGTGTGGTTTTGCCAGGTGAGCGCAGTTTAACAAGAGGGGAGCAAGGTGGGTGAGGGTGTGTGCAAGGAAGTAATTATAATGATGGTCTGTGGAATCAAAGCTGGTTAAGGAGGCTAGAAACAATGGGGGAAAGGTGGGAGGATCAGTGGACTGAAGGGCCTGGTGAGTCAGGACCCAAGGCAAGGTACTGACAAGGTCCAGGAAAGTACTTTGGCCATGAGGGGCTGAGGCAGGATGGATGGCAAGAACCATAGGGGAGGGGAGGGGTGATTCTCCAGAGGCAAGGATTGTCCCTGCGCAATCGAACAAACCGAATCATCCTCAGAGGCAGGCCCAGGGTAGGACCTGGGCGTGGGGTTCAGCCAGATCTGGGTGTGAAGCCTGTCCTTCCAACCATGGGGCCCTGCACAAAGTAATTTGTTTCTCTGAGCCTCAGTTCCCTCTCATGCAAAGGGAGAGATCACTCCTTTGTCAAAAGATTATGTTCTGAAAATGGAAAAAGAAACTGTATGGAAATTGCCTAGTGTGGTTCCAGGCACAGGGTGCTCAGTAATGTGGGCTGATCCCAGAATGCTCTTGTCTGGAGTTCCAGGGCAGAAGAGGGGCCGATGTGGAAGCCAACACTCTCCACAGGACCTCTTCTCCTTCCCACCACCTCCAATCGTAGGTGAATAGAAAAGCCTGACTCCATTTCACCGCCATTTTACAGAATAGGAAACTGAGGCCCAGAAAGGGAAAGTGACTTACCTATGTCACTACCACTCGACTATCATAGAGAGTAAATTTCCTTTTAAAATCAGAGTCAGGGGGCACCTGGATGGCTCAGTCGGTTGAGCGTCCGACTTCAGCTCAGGCCATGATCTCACGGTTCGTGGATTCGAGCCCCGTGTCAGGCTCTGTGCGGTCAGCTCAGAGCCTGGAGCCTGCTTCGGATTCTGTGTCTCCCTCTCTCTCTCTGTCTCTGCCCTTCCCCTGCTCACACTCTGTCTCTCTCTCAAAAATAAACATTAAAGAAAAAAAAAACTTAAATAAAAATTAAAAAAATTTTAAATTTAAAAATAAATAAAATCAGAGTCAGAAATTAAGACGGGAAATCTATACTGGAGGGAAAAGGCTCATATATAATATTTGAAAGCCAGATGGACTTGACTCTTCAGAGGGTACCCCAGCCATTGTTCCCCTCCATCCCCTGGGACAATAAAAAGTTGGCCGTGGTGAAGGTGAAAAACCCTCCTGAGATGCCCCTGCTCTCTCGTCTTCTCTCTCCTCTTCCTACATCCCCAAATCACACACACTCCCAGGGCAGTGATGCTCAGGTCCTGTCATTGGGCAAACATTGGTCCGATTAGCTTTGAAACAGAAGTGTCAACAGAAGGGTGATTCATAGCTCAAGCATTTGCTAATTGCTCTTCCTAGGCCAGACAGCAGGAGGGAGAGAGAGGGAAGGAGATCTCTAAGTTTCCTTTCTTAGAGAACTTGATTCTAGAGCATGGGGTGGCCCTATACCCGGCTGCCCTCATGGGGCCCTACCCCTGTGCAGTTCCAACCCCAACCAGTCTCCCTGGGCAAACCCCTCTGGCTCTCTGGACACCAGTTTCACCATACATAAAGTGAGAAGTGAATGAACAAAATGACTGTCACAGCCCCCTGCCCCCAGCTCGGGCCTTCAGAGTTGTAGGAATGTATGGTCTGGTACCCTCTCTGCTGCCCGGCCTGTCCAGGGACAAGCACAGGGAGATGGGACAGAAGTGGATCCAGAAGCTGTAATGGGAATGCAACCTCCTTAGGGAGGCTTTCTGCGATCACACTCCCAACAGACATCAATCTCTCCAGTTCTCTCTCTCTCTCTCTCACATATACACATGGCTGCTTTCTCTCCCGTTCCCTGTTTTATCTTCTTAGCACTATCTTAAATGTCTTATTTATCTGTCTCCTTGGCCATTGTCTTTCTACACTAGAATGCCAGTTCTAGGGCAGGGACCTCGCCTATCATATCTCAGGGCCTAGCCCAGCCCCTGGCACACAGTAGGTGCTTAGTATATATGTGTTGGTTGGTGGATGAATGAACGAAGGAATAGATACATCTGGAGGGTGGTACCAGGGCTGTGCCAAGGATGACTCTGTGATCTGTGCCAAGTCTTCCATGAGGAGCAGTTGAAAAATAGGGCTCTGGAGTCAGGAGACCTGGATTCAAGTCCCACCCTGCCAATTAGTGGTTGTATGACCACGTCACTTGACCTCTCTAAACCCCCAGTTTCTTCATCTGTAAACTGAGTTATAATGATCCCACATCTTGAGGCGTATTTTTAGAAATTAGAGGTCATGTATGTAAAGCGACCTGATACATAGTAAGTACTAAGTAGATGTTAGTTTCCTTTCTTTTCCTTCCTCTGCAGGGGCATGGAGGTGGTAGATCAGGGGTTTGGAGACTCTGGGCTCAGCAAAGGAAGTTTCTCATCTATTTCTTCTCTTCCAAAAGAAGGGAAAACAAAATAGCAAGGAACTTTACTGAGAACGGTGCAAGGGACTTACCCATAGTCACACGACCTAGCAGTGGAGCAAGGTCCCCTTCCTTGGGGAAAGAGGAAGCTCCTGATCCCAGACAAAATGGAAAGAAGGGCGAGGGTAGGATCTTGCTTGTGGGGGCCTCCAGAAAGAGGAAGTGACTGCTCTAGTCAGAGAGTCAGGCTCCTGACAAGCTGGTGATCCTGGAATGTAGTTTATCATTTGTAGGTCTTGGTTTCTCCTTCGGTACATTGGGAATATCACTCCTTGCCCAGCCTGCCTTACAGAATGGGAGAGTGTTAGGAGAATGATATTTAATCTAAGAGAAAATATGGTAGTGAAATATTGCCACAGGTACATATTTTAAAATCAGAAGAAAAGATGAATTTAAAAATAACAATGAGGGGGTGCCTGGGTGGCTCAGTCGGTTAAGCATCTGACTTCGGCTCAGGTCATGATCTCACAGTCCATGAGTTCGAGCCCCGCATCAGGCTCTGTACTGACAGCTCAGAGCCTGGAACCCTCGCTCGCTCGCTCTCTCTCTCAAAAATAAATAAACATTTTTTTTAAAAATCTAAAAAAAAAAAAAAGAAAGAAAGAAA
Source organism: Panthera uncia (assembly GCF_023721935.1). Taxonomy (NCBI): domain Eukaryota; kingdom Metazoa; phylum Chordata; class Mammalia; order Carnivora; family Felidae; genus Panthera; species Panthera uncia. The sequence continues at coordinate 84,847,446 of NW_026057585.1, forward strand.
AGAAAGGAATAAGCCTCATCCCTCTAGGCTCTGTAAAGTGGGAAAGAAAAGCATGTAAATATATTATTTCAGTAGAATATACGAAAATGTTTTGGCAACCATAAATAAATCAAAATTTAAAAAATATTTATTTAACATCTTCTCTGGGACAGATAAAGAAACGGGCTCAGAGAGGGTAGTGACTTGCCTGGGGGCACACAGGACCTGATAAGGCTGAGAAGAGGCTGGCACGAAAGACTTCCACCAGCTGCTCAGGAAGCCCCTACCAGAAGACGGTGCAGAGGAGCCCAAGACGCTGGGTCAGGAAAGCCAACCCCCCATTTGCAGCTGCTGTTCATCCTCTAACCCCGTAAAGGCCCTGGGTCTGCACAAGTGTAATGGAAAGAGCATGCGCCACAGATTCTATAGCCCCGGTTCAGCTCCAGGGCCCCAACTCATTTGCTCTGTAACTTTGAGGGAGTCACGCCCCCTCTCTGAGCCGGTTTCCCCTCCCTTCAATGGGAGTGTTAACGCTAGCCAGGCTGTGGTTGGCAAGGGCCAATCAAGAGTGCATTAAGTAATATCTACCTTAGTACACACAGAGTTCGTTACCTTTCTTCAACTCTGGAAGAGCAGGAGGAGCGCTGTGTGGAGTCGAACAAGTGGCGCAATCTCTCTGGGCTTCTGAAAATAGCAGATGACCAGGACCAGGCCAGGGGCCTTCTAAATTCCTTCCAGCGCCAAAAAGAACCCTGGAATTTTTTAGTGGTCCAACTCCGCTACAAACTCCACACAGGTCACTTCCCTCCCGCCTGCCCCTGGAGGGCGCAGTCCCTTTAAGTCTAGGCCCGCCCCGGCCCGGGCCAATCACTGAAAACAGAAGGTCTTTAAGGACCAAAGGAGGGAATTCAGCCCGTTCAGGTGGGCGGGGCAGGGGCATGCCACCCAGCCAATCGGAATCTCCCTAGCGACGAGTGACCAAGGTTCAAAGCGCTGCTGACCAATGGCAGAGGCGCAGGGAGGCGGGGCGCTCCCACTGTGTGACAGCTGTCTGGACCAATAGACATGTCGCCCGCGGCCTATAAGAGTCCGCTGGACGCTGGGCTACGGGCTCTAGGGTCGGTTGGTCGTCGCCGTCGGAGGTGTGCCCTGGGTTTGCCTCGCCGTCGCTGCCTCCCAGTCCCTGCAGCCGCGCCCCTCGCCTTGGCCCCGGCCCAGCCGCTCTCCCTGCCCTTCTCCCCTTAGCCACCCCCCGGTTTCTGCCGTCGGGGCCCGGGGCCGGGCTAATGATGCCGTCGGAGAGTGGAGCTGAGAGCCCGGACCAGGCAACTGCGCAGGTGGGGACGGCTGCGGCCTCGGAGGTGGCCACGGCCGCCCCGGCAGGCGGCGGCCCCGACCCGAAGGCCTCATCGGCCTCCCTCGGACGGCACCTAAGTGGGCTAGGCTGGCCACAGGTGAAGCGACTGGATGCGCTCCTGAGCGAACCGATTCCCATTCACGGGCGCGGCAACTTCCCTACTCTGAGCGTGCAGCCCCGGCAGATTGTGCAGGTGAGAGGGCACTGGGAGGGATTATGGGGTCTCCAGCCTGAGGTTCTTGTGCTGGAAGGCACCCAGAGTCTGTTCGGTTCGCTAGACAGCTAGGGAACCTGAGGCTTAAAGAGGCACAGGGACTGTAACAAAATCGCACAGCGTATGGATAGTAGACCATGCGCCCTCCCCACTTGGCTCTCCCTTCCCCCGCCTCTGGAGAGCCCGATCGAACCGTTCACCCTTGCCTTAGCTAGGAAATGGGAGGAGAATGGGGAGGGACTTGGCTGCGGGAAGGGGGGGGTGGGGAGAGGAGTGGCGGGTGAACAGATCTGCCTCCTCAGACTAGAGATACCAGGCAGCCCTGAATGGGTAGGTGTTCAAAATCGGGGTTTTTTCATCCCCAAATCGTCATGGCTGGGCCTCACCACCCCCACACCCCTTCCCTCTCTCAAGGTCCTAGGGTCAGACTTTGTCCTGTGCTCCCACAGCTCTTGGCTCAAGAGCCCCGTGGCTAAGTGGAAAAGCCAAGAAATCCCAATAAGGACTCCCTCCCTCTCAACTGGGGTTGTGGCAGGAGGAGATTAAGCACCACGCTGGACCTGGTGGCTGCATGCCGAAAGGCAACGTCAGGTGTCCAGTTTAGGTGTCTCTCCTCTTCCCCAAAGTTGGAAATGAAGGCTGACCCTGCCTCCTGAAGAACAGGAAAAGAGAATTCTGGCAACCCCTCTCCCCATCCTCAGACTCCTTTTTCCCTTTACCTAACTTTTCAGCACCCCTAAAATTACTCTTCCATTTGTGTAACCTAGGTGCTGTCATACTCTGAAATGCCAGAATATGGTAATTACTGTGCCCATTTTGTGGCTGGGGAAGCTGAGGTTCCAAAAGGGGCAGTGAGCTGCCTAAGACTACCTAAAGAAGTGAAAATCAAACCAAGAGAATCATAAGTCTTCTTGGGAGCCGCCTGCTGCAGGTTCAAGGTTTCCAACCCCTTCCCCAGCTCCTAAGACTCAACTTCTGAGTCTTAGGGAAGTCTTCTGATGGAGACCAGAAAATCCAGCCACAATTCCTGGGTATTCCTGCCAGTAGACAGACTTTCCTTTGCTGGAGTTATCCATAGAAGCTAGTGAAGCAGGCCACTCCCCTGCCTCCAACTGCTTCCACTGAGGAGGAGGGTTGTAGGCTAGGGGATTACCTCGCCCTCCCTCCCAGGGAATGGGAGGGGGTGGGGGCAGATTCCCCAGGGCTGACTCACCCAAAGCCCCAGTGGTGCTCACTGAGGCATTCCTCTGCTGCCGGCTGTCATGGGGTAATTAGGAAAAACCAGTTGAGGGTTTCTTTTTTCCTTAGGACTCTCAGGTCAACCTTGGGGCCCCAACTACCGTATCTCCAGGACTGTTGTCCCAGACATGGGGGAAGGCAGAGCCCAGTGCAGAAACACCGCTCTGCAGGGATGAGATGTGCTCTGGAGGGGAAGTCCCTGCCAAACTGCCTTAACTGGTGCCTGCTCTGTGTCAAGCCCTATTCAGGACACTAGGGCCATGGATATGACTGGGACCTCTGGGAGCACTTCTCTGCCTTTGAGATGCTCCCTGCCAGGTGGGGGGACTGCAGGCCAAAAGGAGCTGACTTTACAGGGCAATAATAGTACAGTGTTCTCCTAGACTAGGGTCAAAGATATCACAGAACAGGGAGCTGCTAGCTGGCGTGGGGAGAGGCAGGGGAGACTTCAGAGCTGCACCAGGAGGCTGGACATCTGGCGTCAGGGCCTGGACTGTTATCAGTTTTGCTGGGCCCAGTGTCCCCATCTGTCCAATGGGATGGGTTGGACTACTCTCCCAACACCCTTTCAGGTTTCAGAATCCAAAAGGAACAGGGACCTTCACCTGCCTGCACAATCGCATCCACAGGGAACGACGTCCATCTCCTGGTGGGAATCAGCAGCTGGCAGCTTCACAAACTATTGGAATATATATGTGTGGTGGGAGGTGCTGCATGTGTATGAGGGGGTGGTAATGGGCTTGGTGTGTGGGGGGATGGGGGCCATCCGTGCTGGCTGTGAATGGAAGTGGGAGGTGCTCCAGG
>NW_026057585.1:84851048-84869522 GCF_023721935.1 Panthera uncia
GACGTTGCCTACGGCAGCGATCTGAGCAGTTAGAGATGCTATTCCTGCTTGTACCTGAGCTAGAGGGACCCATTCTCCTGTAGGAGGCCCCCCTGCCCATAGCTCTGGGAGGCCCGGTTCTAATTAAGCTCAGCTATTTATTGGCTGTGTGACCTTGGATAAGTCCTTTGCCCTCTCTGGGCCCAGGGAATTGAAGGAGGCAATCTGATCTCTCCAGCTGCAGCCAGAGGGCCTGCATCAGGCAGCTCCAGAGTCAAGTGTGGCAAGCCTGCTGGCTGACAGCACCTATAGTCCCCCTGTAGGTCTTGGCAGCGGCCCAGGAGCAGAGTGGTTCTGGAGAGGCCCTTGGCACAGGAGAAAGGAGGGTGCAACCGCTGCCCCCTTCGTGGCTGGAAAGTCTGATTCAGGAGGTTCCAAGCTGCCCTGCAGTCTTTGGGTGTGGCGGTATCTGGGGTCCGCCTGCCAAGCTGGCTGTAGTCACACCTGGGAGAGAGAGACAACAGCTGCTGGCTGGCTGACACAGGAGATTTAACAAGGGTATTGCTACCTCCTCACCAGGCCAGATGCCATGCCCTGGGGTGAGCATCAGCCTGGGAGCAGGAGCTGGCACTGAGTAAGGCGCAGTCAGCTCTGTTAGGACCTGGGGAGGGGGCTGGTCTGCTCTGCAAGTCTGGCAGCGTCCTTGGGACAAGGTCTTGCCTGCTTCCCTCCTTGGCCCTGCAGGGGCACGGCTGTCAGGCTGTGGGTTACAAGTCCCACAGGCTAGACTGTAGCAACTGGCCCCTTACTTCCAGCTTCCCCAGTCTGTCTGGCCAAGGCATCTCCCAAACCCCACCTTCCTGTTCCTAACTACCCTGGCTCTGAGCTTCAGTGACTGGACGGTCACCCTCACTCTGAAATTTTGAAAGACAGGGAGGATTAGAACCCTGGGTTATGGTCTCTGCTCCTTCTAAACCCTGGGATGGCAATGTGATACGATGAGAGTCAGCCACACCTGGATTTGAAGGTGCCTCTAAATGATCTTGGGCAGATGACTACACTCCTGTGAGCCTTGGTTTCCCCATCCATAACTTGGAGAGCATAAAGACCTATCCCCTGTAGATTCTGCTGAGAAGGTCCAGGCATTCAACAGGTGCCTGATATTCCCCACCCCGCCCCAAGCTCCTCCCCTCCATGTTCCTGATGGCCAGTTGCTTATCCCCATAGCCATTACAGTACCTTCCCCCAGTCAGGGTCCTCCTCCCGGAAGCCTTCCTGGAGGGAGCCGCCCGCCTCAGATTGCCCCACTGCAGCTTGCCTCCTCAGCACTTAAGTGCATTCTTTGCGGTAATTCCCTGAGAAGCGAGGAGGGCAGCCCAGCCCAGTGCTGGGCGCTGACTTGGCAGCAAGGCGGGGTTGCAGAATCACTCAGGACAGGAATGCTGCCTGGTCACTTTCAGGATGGTGTGTGAGTCCTCTGGGTTGCTAAGAAAACCGAATGTCTGGGCCCAGCTTCTTTCTTCTCCCCGCACTGTCCTAGGCCCAGAGAGATGCCTCTGGCCAAAGGAACAGACCCGAGATTGCCTGTGGTGTTCCTGCGTCAGCAGATGGGGTCTGCTACCCCTCTTCCTACTTGGGCTGGGTGCCGAGTGCTTCCCGAGATGATCACCCACCTCCTGTCTCAAGAGCAGAAAGTGCCTGAGTTTTAACTTCCAGCCCTGCCACTTCTAAATGACGCCCTCTCTGAACCTTAGCCCCCTCTCGCCCCCGTAAGCCTGAGTTTCCTCATCTCTAAAACAGGTGTAACATGTGCTTCACAGGGTCCTTGTAAAGATGAGTTTAGATGAGTGTGTGTGTCATAGCCAAAAGAGCATGCATGGACTGGAGAATCCAACTGACCTGGGCTCTACTCTCTGACCTTGACACGAGTCTTAACCTCTCTGTGCCTCAGGTCCCCCATCTGTGAATTGGGATACTAATGCCCAAATACAGGATCATTGTCAGGGTTAATGTAGTAATGTGGGTGAATGGGAATTACGTTCCCAACACATTTGAACAGTTAGCATCATGCCTGGCACAAAACAAAGTGTTTTACTTGCAGTTTTGGAGAGGTAGAATCGCACAGTGGTTAAGACCTGCACTGAGTTTAATTCACCAGCTGCGTGACCCTGGGCAAATTACTTGGCCCCTCTGTGCTTCTATTTCTCCATCTGCAAAATGGCATTCATCGTATCTACCTCATAGGGCAGGTAGTTGAGAATTATGCACGTTTATAGCCTAACGTATAAAGTGCTTAGACCGGGACCTGGTATTTAGTCAATTCTACGCGTCTGCTATCATCGGTGCTATTCCTTCTGAGTCTTTCCTCTAAACAAGTCATACTCCAGATTAGGAAATCAAAGTCGAGAGGGTTAAATGGCTTTCCAAAGGCACGACAGCTGGTACGGGGTCAACATGGTTGATGTTGGCGTGATTATCACGGGGAAGCCGGTGGTGGACCCCCGGGGGGGCCCAGACTCCCGCCACCTCTCCCTCCCGCTGTCTCCCCCGCAGGTGGTCCGCAGCAGCCTAGAGGAACGGGGACTGCGCGTGCACGGTGTGCGATTGCATGGCTCGGCTGCCAGCCATGTGCTGCACCCTGAGAGTGGCCTGGGCTACAAGGACCTAGACCTGGTGTTCCGCGTGGACCTGCGCAGCGAGGCGTCCTTCCAGCTGACCAAGGAGGTGGTGCTGGCCTGCCTGCTGGACTTCCTGCCGGCCGGGGTGAGCCGGGCCAAGATCACGCCCCTGACGCTCAAGGAGGCGTACGTGCAGAAGCTGGTGAAAGTGTGCACGGACACGGACCGCTGGAGCCTCATCTCGTTGTCCAACAAGAGCGGCAAGAACGTGGAGCTAAAGTTCGTGGACTCGGTCCGGCGCCAGTTTGAGTTCAGTGTGGACTCCTTCCAGATCATCCTGGACTCTCTGCTTCTCTTTGGCCAGTGCTCGTCTACGCCCATGTCTGAGGCCTTCCACCCAACGGTGACAGGTGAGAGCTTGTACGGGGACTTTGCCGAGGCGCTGGACCACCTGCGGCACCGCGTCATCGCCACGCGCAGCCCCGAGGAGATCCGCGGTGGCGGCCTCCTCAAGTACTGCCACCTCCTGGTGCGGGGCTTCAGGCCGCGGCCCAGCACCGACGTGCGCGCCCTGCAACGCTACATGTGCTCCCGCTTCTTCATCGACTTCCCAGACCTGGCGGAGCAGCAGCGCACGCTGGAGCGCTACCTGGAGGCTCATTTCAGCGGGGCCGACTCAGCCCGCCGCTACGCCTGCCTGGTGACGCTGCACCGGGTGGTCAACGAGAGCACCGTGTGCCTCATGAGCCACGAGCGTCGCCAGACGCTGGACCTCATCGCCACGCTGGCGCTCCAGGCGCTGGCTGAGCAGGGCCCCGCCGCTGCGGCCGCCCTGGCCTGGCGCCCCCCGGGCCCCGACGGGGTTGTGCCTGCCACTGTCAGTTACTACGTGACTCCTGTGCAGCCTCTGCTGGCTCGGGCCCACTCCTATCCCACCTGGCTGCCTTGTAACTGACTCAGACCCTCGCTACAAGGGACTGGGCCTTCCCTGAGGGAGTGGGGCCTCCCGGAGTGTGGAGAGGAGGTGACCAGAGACAGGCGGCCGCTGTCAAGTGGCCCCGCACCGCTGCAGGGTTGGGCCTCCTACTAAACAGAAGAGACCCCCACTCATCCCCGAGTGAGGCCCCCGTGGGCTTAAGGCCAAGCTGGGGTTCTTGGTAGACAGAACCACACTTTTGGACCAGCATGGTTGTGGGGTGCAGGGGCTGTTTTGTCTTGGGGGCCAATTGCGCTCAGGACACGAAGCATGTTTGGGGCGATAGCCTCCATGCTCATCGTCTTAGGTAGATTTCTGCGGCCTAGGAAGGTCTTGGGTTGGTTTCCGTGGCCTAAAAAGGGTCTTTTCGGCTACGGCCAGCCCACAGTGATCCCTGCAGCCCACACAATGACCAAAATATGGTATGGTATGTGAACTACTCACTTCGGGTTGGGCCGGACCCCTAACAAGGCCTGGCCATCCAACCTGGCTAATCACCAGGAGGAGGAAAACTGAGGCACGACGCAGATACCTGGGTTTGCAGAGGGATAGGTTTAGCCCAGTCCCCAAACACCCCCACCCCAAGGTGTCAAGGTGTGCAGTGGGCAGGAGCTAGGCCGCTGGGGGAAGTGGGGGGGGGGGGGACACACTCCAGGTCCCCTCTGGGGTGTTGTTCCCTTCCCATGTGTTGTAAGGATCCCTCCTGCCTGGGAGCTTGTTCTCCGAAGGGTGCTGGACCCAAAGAGGCCACAGCCAAGTGCTCTCCCCCACTGGCCTGGTTATGGGTCCCCACTTGGAGGAAGGGGAACCATGCCCCACCCCCTTTCCGATCCCTCTGGATTTGTCACCATTTTGCACTCTGAACACCTGCCAATAAAGATTGTCTACACTAAGCCTAGCACCATGCTTTCTCTTGGGAGAATGACCTTCCATGGCTGTGGGGGCTATGGCTGCCTCTTCCAGCCTGCATCTGGCTTGCATTGAGGGCAGGGACATTCGGGTACCCTGGTGTCTGAGTCCTGGCTGTAGCTGGGGGGTTTCACCTCCTTCTCTCCATACCAGCCCCAGCTGGAAAACTGTTCTGGGGGCTCGTGTCTCACGTGTGACTTGTACCTGCAAATTGCCACAGCAGGTCTCTTGTGAAAGAGTAAACATTGCAGTGTTTTCCTACCTAGAGTCCTAATGACCCCGGACTTGGCCTTACACTCCAGTGCTCCGGGCTGCTTGACCCCAGCTCTGCCCACCCACTCGGAAGCAGGTGGAGGACAAGCGGGATGAATCTGAATTGGAGACCTGTTCAGTAGTGGCAGCTAAGCCTGGGGGACTTCTAGCGTCGCCCAGAGCCAGAGCCCAGGTTCAGCCTCCCTACCTCAGGGGGAGGTTCTATCCTCTGGCTCCCTCTCTTATTCCCAAGGGCTGATGGGCACACTCTGGTCTGCTCTAAATAGGTCCCCTAAGAGGGGCAGGGTCTCTTCTTCCCAAACCCAGCTGGGGCCATGCCAGGCTGTCCAGCAATGAGTGGCAGCTGCACGCTCTCAGGGAGCTATTCCCTCAGGGCATCAGCCAGTCACTGGCCTGGACGCTGCCCACTGTTTACCCAGCCTCTTTGATCCAAGGATTGCAAAGCCCTTAACACAGACAACCTCATTAGTGGTTTCTGAAGTGATGGCTTGAGGTTCTAGTCAGGGTGAAAAAAACAAGGCCTCAGAGGAGGCCCCAGGTGACCTGGGTGAGCCCAGCCAACTCACCGGCTCACTAAGTCTCTGCGGGGCTCAAAAAGGCCGGAAGGGTGAGTGGAAACACTTTCCTGGCTTGGTGACTGAAAATAGCGCCCCCCCCCCCCACCTTGGCTGTGCCCACCCAACTAGGGGCCTAGGAGAGATTAAGTTTATCCCAGCTCCTGAGTTGGGCATGTGTAAGCACACAGGCTTAGCTTGTTGGGGTGGGCACTGGGGTTCACCCAGATGTGCTTGTTTCAGAGGGTGAGAAAGCTAGAGACCCACAGTAAGTGTACACACGGCATTCAGCCCATCGTGTGCCAGCGACCCCTACAGGAGTTGGAATACATCAGCACCCAAAAGACCAAGCAAGATTCCCTACTCTCATGAAGATTATACTCGAATAGGGTGGACAGAAAATAAACTAAATTATATCTTCTTAGAAGGTCAATATGCTTAAAGTACACAGCAGGGTAAGGGATTGGGAGTGCTGGGGTATGTGGTTTTAAAAAGTCAGGATGGACCTCATCGAAAGGGTGACATTTGATTGAACACTTAAAGGCAATGGATAGCAAGCTAGGCAGATGTCTGGGGAAAGAGCTTCCAGGCCGAGGGAATTTGTCAATGTGCACATGCTCCCAGCAGGCGTGTCTGGGGGAGGGCACGTGTGCCTGAGGGTGTCTGGCTGGCCTTGCACAGGCGTGTGCTCGCCGCTGCTGGTCTGCAACATGCATGGGCGTGAGATGTGGGAGAATGTGAGCCAGGAGTTCCCAGTAACAGCTTCCACTGCTAGAGTCTTTACACCAGGCCGGGCACTGTGCTACAGCCTTCGCGGTCACTACCTCTCGTTTCATTCTCGAGGGAAGAGCAATCATTATCTCCACATTTACAGGCAAGGAAGCTGGTGCCAGAGAGGTCAAAGAGGTGTGGCTGACTCCAGAGCCATTGCTGTTAACCCCCACACTCTCCCGCCCCTTCGCTCTGATTTCACGTGGATGAGCGTGACAGTATGTCTCCTGTACATTTGCGTGATGGGGCATCGTTAGCATGTGATAGTTTGCATTACTGTGCATTTGCCATTTTATGTAGGACCATGGCAGGGCAGCAGTGTGCCAAGATGTACGTTTTCTTGATGTACATGACACCAGCCATGACTTGCGGTGACTATGTCAGAGGCCCATGGTGGCAGCAGGTGCGCCTGTGGGTGTGTTTGGGGGTGGTGCCGTGTTTCTGGGTGTGAGAAAAACAGTGACTCAGTGGTTGGCATTGTTCTCTCCGGGACAGTTCCTGGAACCATCTAAGATGCAAGGGTAGGCAGGAGTCAAGAACTGGGAATCACAGCCAGAGAGGGGAAGGTGGAGGGAGGAAAGCCCCACCCCCCAGCCCCACAGTGCTCACCAAGAAGCAGTCCACCCACCTCTTATGACCCACGGTGGGTGGGGGAGCTCCAGAGCCGGGAGACGCATTGCTGTGAACTTTGGGGAACAGAAGACATGCCCCCAGGCAGTGACATGATGTGTTGGCCCCTCCAGTCCCACTCTCCACCCTTGGTGCTTGGTGCCCTGGGAGGCTGACCTCTATGGACTGTGGGTCAATGGCTCCCTTGTTCTCAGCCTTCCTGTTGGTTCAGCCAATGAGAGACCCCAGCACTGAAAGGAGGAGGAGAATGGGATGTTTATTCCGCCTGTTCCCTCCCCCACCAGGTTGCCATGGTTGGCTACATTTCTCAACCAAAGGCCACTGTTCCTGTCAGGGGCCTTCTCCACACACCTGCACCCTCCCTTTCCTGTCCCCTTGTAAAGGCTCCCCACTGTTGCTAGCCTGAGAGAGCGGCACTGTCGTTGGTTAGTTTCTTAAGCCCGGCCCACATTTCTGGAAATAACCCCTTTTAAAGTCTCATTCCAGTTTGAGTGTGCCCTGTCTCCTGCTGGGGCCCTGACAAACGGGTCCCTGTTGTCGCTAGCACAGTCACACGCAATCCTCCATGGATTGTCATGCTGCCATGTTATCACAAATGTGCACGACCTCCTCGGTGTCACGCACAGTCTCACACGTGCACGCCCAGCCCCGAGCTTCCTCGTCACATCCTTAATCAGGGGAGACATCCTGGAGAGGGTGAGCTCTGAGCCAGATCAAGGGGGAAAGCAGTCTGCAAATCAGTCACCAGGGCCAGGTTGCCAACAGAAACTAAGCAGAAGGTGTTATGTGACAGACACACCAAAGGAAAGGCGGCAAGGACACCTGCAAAGTGAACCTCAAAACCACATGCCTCTGTCTCACGTTATTGAAATTTATTCTTCCTGAATGTATAAATCAGGGGATTGATTCAATATACATTCATTTTGCCGAATTCTACAAGTTCTTGGTCGTAAGTATGCTCCCCCCCTTCCTTCTATTATCAGGATACTTGAATAAATATGCTCCCATTTTTCATTTAAAACTTTGCTTAGGATTTTTATGTTAACACCGCCCCTTCCTGAGAAAGAGGTGCCCCCCGCCCAAGCCAGCAACTTATCATCTTTCTGAGAGGCCACAGGCACACCCCTAGTCGGAGAGGGCAAGGACAGCGGGTGAGGGAACAAGGGATTTCTCAGAAGGTTTCCCATCACGCAGGCCTCCCAGCTTTGTCAGACTGAGAAGCGATGGCATCGACCAAAACGGGGACCCCAGCTGCACCGCGACTTAGGAACGGTGACTATTTCTTAAAAGAAATCCTTTTCATTTTCACAGTGGAAACGTTTGCTCCTTTCTTAAATAATCTGATTGCACCTCAGAGGACCTGTTGTAACATTTCCAATCATACGGTGTCGGCCAAAGTCAAATGCAGATTATATAAGGAAACTCAAGAGAACAGGCACCTTCCCCAGAATTGAGCACCTTGCCACTGTTAAGTGCAAGGCTCCTGTAAAGTAAGGACGGTGCCAAGGTTGTGTGGGATCAATTCGGTTGTGTAAGGTTGCGAGACGTCTTCCTGAAGGAAGTGCCCAGGGAAGGAGCAGAATCCAGGAGTCCAGATGCATACAGTAGAGGCTCTGAGGAACTGGGAGGAGCTGGAAAGAATAATGTCAAGAGCTTTAATTACCTCCTTCCCAAAGCCACCCAGCCCCACCCAAACCCTTCAACATTTGCCTCGAGAGGGGCCATTGTGGAGAGAAGGACAGGACACTATTCCGGGACAGGGCTCCACTGGCTCCTGCCCAGGAAGAGATGGGGGCTCCTGGGGTAAGGAGAGGTTCCCTTGGGCCTTTGTCCTTGGCTGGGATCCCCACTGGTCTGAGCAGCTGGAATGGAATGTTCCTGGGAAGAAAAGCCTTCCCTGCCTCCACCTCTCCCCTTATGGAGTTCCCTAGGACCAACAGTGGGGGGAGAAGGGGGATCGTTCCAGGGATTCCTGATATGGCGATGCTCTGGAGAAGCAAAGGCCCACACTGCCTGGGGGCTCTGTCCTAGCAGCCTCTCCTGGGCTAGGTAGATTGGCCCACTCAAACATTTACAAATCTCCACTTTGTGCTTCGTGTGACCTCTCATTTAATAGTCTGGGGTTATCTCCTCCCCAGCTCCCCAGTAACACAGACACGCACAAGAAACTGGCTCGGAGAAGGGGAGTCATTTGCCCAAGGTCTTCCGGTGGAAAAGTTACAGGCAAGCACTGAATCCCACATCTGTCTTGTTCCAAGCTTGGGGCACTTTCTGCCCCACCATGGAGACTGTTGTCCTCCTCCTCTGCCATCCCAGGCCCTTTGCTCTCCTTGGCACCAAACATCCCAGGTGTGCAGGGAGAGGAGGTAGCCCTCCAAGGCAAGCCCAGGCCCTGAGCATCGCTGGCCTGCCCTTGCCTGAAGCCAGGTATGCTGACTCAGCCTGACTCACCCCCGGAGCCCAGACAACCAGGGTGGGGAGCCAGCTTCCCAGGGGTGCCTGGGGGGAGGGGTGTGCCCCAGAACTTGGTGGAGATGATTGGGGTGGGGGGGGTGCACCTTCTGCCACATTTCCAGCATCTCATCACACCCCTCCCAGATCCAAGGACCAGAGGCCAATGTACCCAGACTTAAAGGGTAAGAGCCCAGATCCCCCACCATCAAATGGAGCCCTCATTAGCCTGGTAAATGAAAAGCCGGTAGCCTAGTGTTTAAAGGACCCCTCGTTTGCAGGTTCTACTCCTTGGGTAAGTCCTCTGCCCTACCTCGTCCTCAGTTTCCTCAACCACGGAAATGGTTGTGCTTTTCCCAGCTACTCCCCTTTGCGGAGTGGTTGGGAGGACTGAAATGGATAGAAGGTAAAGTGCCTAGCACGGAGGAGGTGGTTAAAATACTCAGGAACCAAGGATTCTCTTCCCCTATCACTCCTGGCCAGGGTTCGTCAGGTACTAATGGGGGAAGAAATAGTCTGGGGATCTCCCAGCTTTCCCAAATGCCTCCTCCCCCAGGCTGTAAAGCAGGGAGCCTCTCTTTTATCTCTGAGAAGACTGGGCGGCTGAATTTTCTCTGGGGGCCTGGCAGGTGAGGGGAACTGCAGGCTTGGAGGCACCTCGGCTGTGACCTGTTGTTTATGCCGAATCTCTAGGAAGCCACCCTGGTCCCCAGACGGCCCCAGGGTGTACCAAATCTGTGAGGAGCGAAATGACTCCAGCCTTTCACTCAGACGGTGAACACCAACAGGGGCAACCTCTTTTTCCAGGACAGTCTCTCTTGATGAACCTTCCCCTGAGGTCCGGGGCTGGGCCCAACCGGAGGCCCAACCGTACGCCCCTTCTCTAAATGACCGCCACGACCCGCTCGGTCTGCCAGACCCTTAAAACTCAAGGCCAAAGAAGGCCCCCTTGCACCCTGCAAGGCAGAAAAGGGGCTAGTCGGGGGCGGCGACCGTGGGGATAGAGCCTGCTTCAGGCCACGCCCCCACGCCCGGGGAAGCAGCCCCACACTGCCCTCTGGTGGCGCCTCCCAGAAACGCCATCACTTGGCTAGGGATCCCTAGAGAGGGAAGGGGGCTTATCCAGGGAAAGGGCAAATTCTGACTTAGAACCTTGAACTCATCTCCCAGCCCAAACACTGGCCTAAAGAAAGATTCCTGTTCTCATTTCCCTTTGCTGAGATTCCAGATTCACGGCTAGCCATCGATGTTCTCAATGCAAGAGTCTCTCAAGATCCTCAGGGCTAGAGCCATCAACAAAAGTGTTCAAAAAGTTGGGGCAGAGCGGGGTCAGTCATCCGACCAGGAGCTATAGTTATTTGTGAAGGTATAAATATAGCCCTCCAACAACACAAATTGCCCAGCCCCAGAGGGTTCCCTGGCATGGTGACTGCCAGGGAAGGCTGCCTAGACGAGGGCTGGGAAACACAAGCCCTTAAAAGCAGAGACACTCTGATTCACTGCTCCTTCTTGAGCTCCTGGACTGAGTAGATATTAATGTTTGTTGACTGAGGAGAAAATGGAGGCTCCTAGAGGAGGTTGGGTGGGCCAGACAGGGGTGGGGAAGTGATTTTTATTAGTTGGCTGAGGAACCCTGGGTGGAGTCCTGAACCAAGAGCTGGGGTTCAAGTCACTGAGTACTGTGTGCCCAGGGCGAAGGCCTTTGGTGAGCAGTGGGACATCTGGGAGGGGGGAGAGGACCAGAGCTGCCAGTGACACTAGGACCAATCTCTATCTCCCACACACACACACATCACTTTCTCCAGCAAGAACCACCTCTAATGCCTCACCCCCCACCGCCTCCAAATCAGGACAAAGCTGATTACCAATAAATCCCAGAGAAGGCAACGCTGTGATGGCACAGAGCACTTTACACAATTAGCTAAAAGCTTCTCTGGACCAAGTGCCCCTTTCCTGTGCAACCCAGAAAACAAACAGTCCTGGCTGTAGCCCAGTGCTGCAGCCTGAGCTCCTGTGTCACCTCCAGGAAGTCCTTGTCTTCTCTGGTCCTCTAGACCCTGAATGAACGGAGTAACTTCAGAAGGTTCTCCCTCTCTCCGGGGAAGCCAGAGGACACCAGGGCCCCTCACTGCTCTCCTGGTCCCCAAGCTCACTCAGACTCCCTGAGACCTCCTCCTGGACTTCCCTCCCCTAGCCAAGAATGGGTTTGGGAAAAGCCTGGCTGTTAGAAACCAGCCCCAACGTTTAGTACCTGAGGAGAGGGAGAGAAAGGGCTGAGAGTCAGGTGAGGGCCCCTGGGGCTCTGCCTTTCAGAGAGTGGTTTACCTGACCCTCAAAACTCTAGGATTAAGCCAGACTCCAGGGACTCTGACATTCTCATCCTACCCTTTCTTCCCTATTCCCAAGCCCTGACATGAGGAAGGACAGCTATGTTCAGAGAGGGACTAAGCAAACCAGTCCAAAGAGGAGGCAGAGTTGTTCTAGGTCACATAGTAGATAGGCTGGACACCAGCTCTCTAGACCCTGCCCCCGGGCAGGGAGGAGACACTATGGAAAGGACACACAGGCTTGGGACCTAGTTCTGTCCAGTGCTGGGACGTGACCTTGCTGTAAAATGAGGGCTTTAAATTAGCTCCTAGATCCACCAGCAAAAGCAGTGCTTGTTTCTAGGTGTGATTTAAAAGGATAAAACCTTCCTCTGACTGATGGGGGAAGAATGACCTCTGCCCTGTATTAACCTCACTACAGCCCTTCTCAGAGGTGAAGATAACCACTTCACAGACCAACAAGGGAGGCTGCAGTCCAATCAGTCCAAGCAGCAAAACAGCAGCCAGGCCATTCACAGCGGAGGGGGGACAGGGGGGAGCAGGGTGCTGATAGGCATGTGGACAGGAAGAATAGTAGCCAATCTCATTTCAGGTCTGGCCCTTTAAGGCCCCCCCTTCTAGAAGTAGATGACATACCTACCCCCTTGGGGCCTGTTAAAGGATGTTACCTGGCTCCATGACTGGCAGAACCATCTTAGAGACAGGTTGGGGGTGGGGGACGGTGGAGGAACCTTAGGAGAGCAGGTAAGGCCTTAAGCAGTTACCAAATACCCCACCCAGGTTATCGAAGTCAAGATGTACTTGACTTGGCAAAATTGCTTGAGAGCATGAGAAAAGATCTGTCTCCTAGAAGTGGAAGGGCCTAAGTGTGATGGGAACAAATCCTCAATCTCTCTGGGATTCTGTCCCCCCAAATGGGAAACGGGCTTAGGAGAGAACTTAGTGGTACATTGCTGGCCCAGCCCCCACCGCATCCTGGGACCTCATTATTCTGTCCTCCCCGAAGGTCTAGAGCTGGGCGGCGCCAGAAATCAGCAGTCTCAAGGGCAAGACTCTTCTTACAGCCACAAAGGACCCAGGAAAGGCAACGCGGGTGTAGGGAGGGAGGGGTGGATGGCCTGCGTCAGCGCAGCAGGCTCCCAGTGGTGAAAGTTTGCCGGCAAACCCCTCCTGGAATCTGAGCATCTTCAATTTTTCCAACTCTATAATGGGGACTTGGTGCTACCACCTCACTCCCCAGAACCCAGGAGGTCTGGGAGAGGCAGTAACAAAATGGACAGCTTTATTAGGGACCCAGCGGAGGTCCAGAAGCCCCACGGAAGGGAAATCGGGACCCTGCACCACCCCGCCCCGCCCCCTCAGATGCGCCAGCCGCTAAGACCGCACCTCAGCCTCCTTTACTGGGCCCCTGGCCCCCCGACTGTCTCTTCCTGGGGTCCGTCAGTCTGTCCATCCGCGTCGGTGACGCCGTCCATCCAGCCGACGTCCCGATCCGTCGGTCGACACCTCGGCGATGGCCTGTCGGGGGTGGCCAGGGGTCCCCGCGCTGAGGTCAGCGCTGGGGGGAGGCGGGGCCGCGGGGCGGACTACGGCGGAAGGGCGAGTCGGGCTCGGGGCCGTGGCCCCGCCGCAGGCGCCCGGCGCCCCAGGGCACGCAGCCACCCAGGCCCAGCGCCGAGGCCAGCAGCGCGGGCGGGCGGCCGCGGCGGCCGCGGCGCGGGCCCTTCTTGAGGCGCGACCCGTGCGCCGCCAGGTAGAGCTCGGCCTGCGCCACGCCGCCGCCCAGGCGGCCCAGGCTCTCGGCGCGGTGCGCTAGGCGCAGCTCGGCCGCCAGGAAGACGCGGTGCAGCTGCAGCACACGGCTCTCCAGCTCCGACACCAGGCGCCGGCGGCCCTCCACCTCCAGCAGTCGCCGCCGCGCTTCGGCCAGCTCCAGCGCGCGGCCCCCCGCTCCCGCCGCCGCCGCCGCCGCCGCCGCCGCGCCCCCTGCCGGCCCGGTGCCCCCCGCACCCACGTTAGCGCCCTGGCGCCAGCGCTGTAGCTCCTGCCCCTCCGCCGAGCCCGCCCACGCCCGGGCCGCTTCGGGCGGTGAAGAGACCTGAGCCGGGGTCGGAGTCAAGGTCGGAGTTGGGGGCGGGGGCTGAGGGGACGACAGGAGCTCCCGGGGCGGCGGCGGCGGGGACCCCGGTTCCGCCGTCCCTTCCTGGGCCCCCGGGCCGCAGGCGCTGATGCGACAGCCCGGCATCCCCCGCCCCCCGGCGGTCTGCGGCCGTCGATCCGCTGGTCTGGCCAGCTGCCCCCGCGAGGGGGAGGACGGACGCCGCGCACGCGAGAGAGGCGGCGGCAGCTCCCACGCCAGGCGCCGGTGCATCTTATAGCACACGGGGCGGAGCGATGGACAGCACAGCCAATCAGAGACTGGCATGCCTGAACCCACCTCCCCGGCCCCGCCGGCTCGGGACTTTGCGCAAACCCCTCGGGGCCCTGGCCCTAGTCCGGCTCTGCCCTGCTGGGGCGTCCGGTGCCCATCCACTTCCCCCCAAATTTGGGGTGTAAAGAGGACCTCATCTTCTCTGGTCTGGTCCCTAAGTCATAAACTCTGATAGTTGGTGCTTAGAAATCATGGACTCCAGTCCCCGGCGCGTGATGGTGGGGAGGGATGCCTGAGGCCACACTGTGTGTGCCAGTGGGAGTCTGGACTAGAACTCAGGAGACGTGGCTCCTTGCTCAGTGCTCCTTCCAGTAACTGTTGGCCGTGCGCCCCTTCACCGAACTGGTTCTGCCTGGTCTGGGCCACAAGTCTCACCAGGACCCCTTCTCCAACTCCCTGGGTCGGTAGAGAGGTTAATGCAGAGGGGTGACTGGCGTCCCGGTAGAGACGGGACGGGTTGTCCCCCCACCAAGGAAGCCCTTCGCTTGTGAAACAAACCACAGCGCAGCCCCTGAGCCTGGCGTGGCTTTCTCAAAGGAGCCCTGACCCCACGGTGTTTAAAATTCTTTCTGTGCCCTTGCTCCTGTTTGCTCCTTCTGGTAGTAGGTACCCCCACATCTAGAGACAGAGGGGGAAACAGACCCAGAAGGTGCAGCAGTGCCTTGCTCAAGGTCACACTGCAGGTCAGTCGCTGAATCTGGACCGCCGAATGGGACCAACTTGACCATTCATGCCATCTGGGAGCTCAGATACCTGGGTCTCCTGGCATTGAAGGATCCTCCTTAAATGGGACTTTAGTCAGCCTGGCAATATGATAGGACTGAGCCCTGCCCATTTTCCCTGAACTAGAAGTGACCCTGCCCTACTGCCTCCAAACACTTGCCCAGACACCTAGACCATGCCCCAGTTTCCATCCACTTGAAGGTGCCATAAGCGATGGGAGATCTCTGTGGTGGGTGGGAGCAAGGGCTGGGGGGCCAAAAACCAGTCCTGAGACTGATTAGGAAGAACCCCAGCAAACCTCAGTCTCGGGAGGACTTGCCAAAAAGGTGTAGCCAGAGTGACTACTGCCCCAGCTGAACAGGAGGCTGATGGGGGAGCTGCACTCACTTGATGTTGAGGAGGAGGGCTTCACGTGGAGGAGGACGATGGATGCCCTGACCCGCCATGTTCTCTAAGTGTTTTCAGGTGCCTTAAACTGAGTGACGGGGACTCGAGGGTGAGAAAGCTCTGCTCCTGAGGGCAGCTCAGAAGGGGCTCAGAGAGAGGAGAGTGGTCCCTGAGGGCACACCAGACTCATGAGGAAGAGGAAGGGAGGAGGACTTGGCAGGATTGAGGGGGGGATGCTCGGTGACCAGGCTCATTGGAGGAGGAGGGAGGGGCCCAGTGAGGGCAAGAAGAAAGGTTCAGGGAACATGATGGGCTCAGTGAGAGGGGGGAGGGGAGAGGGCTAGTGGATGCACTGGTGTTGGAAGAGGAAGAGGCTCACAGAAGAAGGGAGGATCAGGGAGGGGGGATGGGGGGACTCAGGGAGTCAGAAGGGCTCCATGGAGATGATGGAGGCTCAGGAGTTTCCAGATTGCCCCCAGCAAGGAGGAATGCCCTGCTAAATGGTGTCCTTTCATTGAGTGGTCCCCTTTGTGTCATCAAACCTTGTGTCTTTCTCCGTGCAGAAGTCCCCCACCCCCATGACTGTGGGGAGATTGACAGGTATGTTGCCTACATCAGGCAAATCTCCGTTCTCAACTTCTGGGGAACAAATCAAGGGGAACAAGATCAGGACTTGCCCCCCACCCCCACTCCCCGCCAGATCCAGAGACCCAGCCAGACCTGAGTCTGACACATTGTCCATTTGGGCAAGTCGTTTCTCAGAATAGGAGATACTGAACGCATATTAACTGAAAGGATGAATGTTTATGTCCTCCCAGCATCCTCAGGAGACAGGTATCATCAGCCTTTTCTTCCTGATAAGAAACCAAAGCCCAGAGAAGTGAAGAGGCTTGCCCGAGGCCACACAACAGATAAGTGACTGAGAGGATTCAAACATGGATCTGACCCACCCCAAAGTCATCCTTCATCTCCCTGTTATTCTGATATGTCCCCTGTTCCTATTCTCTATGGCACTTCCCACAAGTTATAGATGGATACGTATTTGTTTCTTGCTTAGTTATTTAATCGTCTCTCTCCCTAGGTCGGTTTTGCTTACCATGAGAACCGTCTCAAGTTGAGTGCCTGACCTCATAACACAGTCAGTAAATGTTTATTTGAATTGAAAAATAATGCAAGGGTATAGCTTGTTGAGAATGTAGAAGCCCTTTCTTTCTTTCTTTCTTTCTTTCTTTCTTTCTTTCCTTCCTTCCTTCCTTCCTTCCTTCCTTCCTTCCTTCCTTCTTCTTTCACCCATTCAACAAATTTGATCAATAGCCCCTCTGTTGGTCTGGCTGCTGGAAGCACAGCAATGACCATATGGGGCTCTGCCCTCAGGGAGTACACAGTCTTGGGCGGTGGCGGGGGCGGGGGGGGGGCGGCAGAGACAGAGCCAGGTGATGGCATTTCAATGAGATATCTACTGGGATGGAGGGAACACTGAGGCTATGGGGGCATAGAACAGACACTGAGCCCAGCTGCATGGGGAGGGGTTCAGGAGAGTTGCCCGTGGGAGACGATATTTAAACTGAGACCTGAAGGGTGACTCAAATGGAGTGATGCACAGGTGGTGGGGGGACAAGAAGGGAAGAAGATTCAGGATGGGAACACGGTGTGCACAGGGCCAGAGGTGAGAGACATTTGGCGTCTATCTGCCTGCTTCCTTCCCGGCTTCCTTAATTGGCCTGCCCCGCCCTCACCCCTGCCCGGCTCCTGGGAGTGGACAGGGGCCACAGCAACGACCTCCAAGGACACGGCCACCCTGGCAAACACATTTGGAATTAGGGAATACATTTTTAAACTATAAAAGAGTGTCGGGTTTTTTCTGATCTTCACAGAAGTTAGACATCCCTTTTGTAGAAGAGATGAGAAATAAAGAACATATTAAAATATTTTAGAAGACTAAGGAGGGGAAAGTCATCCGGAATTAGAGGGACTTCAGTCTGCACTGAAGCTCAGCTCACCCCTAGCTGTGCAACCCTGAGAAAGGGACTCTTTCCCCATGAACTTCAGGCTCTAAGGAATGGAATTGCCAATACCCATGGCACTGACAAGGACATAGGTGCAGGGGTGTCCAGGGTCTCAAAAGCTGGTCAAATCTGTCTGGGGTCTGAGTCAGAGACCTGAAAGAGACGAGGCAGCCCAGGGGGGCCTGGCTCCAGAGTTCTGTCCATTATACGCATGCTCCTCTGACACAGAAGCCAGTGGAGAGAGAGACAGGGCCTGACAGAGGCTGTGGCCCAACTCAGGATCCCCCTCCACCAGCTGAGAGTGGGATGGGGCAGGAGGTCAAGGCCTGAGGAGTCTGCTTCCATCCAGCCTAGAAGATTCAAGGCCTCACCAAGAGATCCGACCCCTCTTTTTCAGTCTCTTCCTGGCATCCTGGCCTGGCACCCTCCAGGATGTGATATCAGTTTAATAATTTAGCAGATGCAGACAAAGATAGCAGCTCTGAAAATAACCTAACTAGGCCCCGGCCTCCTTCTCCTCTTCCCTCAGCAGACTCCCCTGCCCTCCCTGCAAGGTTTCTAATGGCTCCACACCTGTCAGTGCCCCTGCCTGCCAGTGAGCTCATAAGCTGACGCCTCCTCCTCCCTCTCCGCCCTCCTCCTCACCTCCCCTTTCTCTCCATTCTCAGGTTAAGAGCTTTCATATGAATTAAAGCTTAAAGGGATCTCACACTAGAGGCAACACGACTTGGGTTTAAGTCATGATGTGGCCTTGAGCAAGTCTCCTCTTTCTTTCTTTCTTTTTAAAGATTTTATTTTTTTTTAATGTTTGATTTTGAGAGAGAGAGAGAGAGAGCAAGGGAGGGGCAGAGAGAGAAGGAGACAGAAGATCCGAAGCAGGCTCTGTGCTGAGAGCTCAGATCCCCATGTGGGGCTCAAACCCACGAACCCATGAGGGCGCCTGGGTGGCTCAGTCAGTTAAGTGTCTGATTTCAGCTCAGGTCATGGTCTCATGGTTTGTGGGTTCGAGCCCTGCGTCAGGCTCTGTGCTGACAGCTGAAAGCCTGGAGACTGCTTTGGATTCTGTGTCTCCCTCTCTCTCTGTCCCTCCCCTGCTGCTTGTGCTCTATCTCTCCCTCTCAAAAATGAATAAATGTTTAAAAAAAACAAAACAAAACAAAAAACCATGAACCATGAGATCATGACCTGAGCCGAAGTCAGATGCTTATCCAACTGAGACTCCCAGGCGCCCCAAGCCTCATCTTTCTAAGCCTCTGTTCCCACAATTATAAAAGGAGGTCTCTGGATTCCTAGATGCAGAATGGACAACATGTTTGGAGGGTGGCAATTATTTGGACAGGGGACTGGATATCTTTCTCAGGAAGACACAACTCCAGTGTTGGTGCCATTTCAGTCAACAGCACTACAACCCCCCCCCCCCCCCCCCCCCCCCCCCCCCC
>NW_026057585.1:84869622-84985225 GCF_023721935.1 Panthera uncia
CCCCCCCCCCCCCCCCCCCCCCCCCCCCCCGTCGCTCCATCTGGAGAACTCACAGGTTTTCTTTGTGTTTCACTTCTCCTGTGATGAAAATTTTGCCCTGGTATTATATTCCTAGAACAAAAGGTTATGACTCCTGTCCACAGCGGATGCAGCAGGTTCCACGTGTGTTTGGTGCTTCATCGTGTTTCTGACGAGTAGAAATGTTACGTCTCTCTGGGATGTTGGGAAGAGCAATACCCACCCCTCCTCGAAGTTTTGCTCAAATCCCTCCACCTTTGTGGGTCTCAGTTTCCACATCTCTAAAGTGGCCATGTGTCAAAGCATAAGTAGAACAAGGTAAGACTCCATGATCTCTAGATTGTTAGCTCCAAGGGGGCACCTGGGTGGTCAGTCAGCTGAGTGTCTGACTCTTGATTTTGGCTCAGATCATGATCTCACGGTCGTGAGTTTGAGCCCTATGTCGGGCTCAACCCTCAGAGTGCAGAGCCTGCTTGGGATTCTCTCTCTCCCTCTCCCTCTGCCCTCCTTCACTTGCTCTCTCTCTCTCTAAAAATAAATAAACTTAAAAAAATATGGGGCGCCTGGGTGGCTCAGTCAGTTAAGCATCCGACTTCAGCTCAGGTCACGATCTCGCAGTCCGTGAGTTCGAGCCACGCGTCGGGCTCTGGGCTGACGGCTCAGAGCCTGGAGCCTGCTTCCGATTCTGTGTCTCCCTCTCTCTCTGCCCCTCCCCCGTTCATGCTCTGTCTCTCTCTGTCTCAAAAATAAATAAACATTAAAAAAAAACTAAAAAAAAAATAGATTGTAAGCTCCAAAAGGGGTGAGATTGAATCTGTTTTCATGCATTCCTTCAACAACGTAACTAAGCACTTGCTAAATATCAGCCACCGTGCAAAGTGCACAGCAGTAAATAAAAGAGAAGCACAATCCTGTTCCCTCAAAGCTTATATTTCAGAAATCCAAATAATTAACCCCAAGAAATGTGCCATGAAGAAAATACCTGCTAATATTTACTTGGTGGTTATTCTGTGCCGGGTACTGATCTTATCAGGTTATTATTAGTACACCCCATTTTACAGATAAAGAAACTGAAGAACAGAATGGTTAAGTAAATGTGACCAAGGTCACATGGCCAAGGAGTGGCCAAGCTAGTATTCAACCCAGGCAGTCTGCCTGCAGAATCTATTTTCAACCACAATGCTATCTTTGGTGCTTCCCTAGAAATCATGAACAAGGAATAAACCAGTGACATAATAGAAAGAAGAGTTGGGGGTGGGGAGCTTCTCCTTAGGAAGTGACATTTAATGTTTTTTTGATGTTTATTTATTTATTTGAGGGGGTGGATAACAAGTGGAGGAGGGGCGGAGAGCAAGAGGGAGAGAGAGAATTCTAAGCAGGCCTGGTGCTGACAGAACGGAGCATGATATGGGGCTCAATATCACAAACTTAACCATGAGATCATGACCTGAGCCAAGATCAAGAGTCGACACCTAACCAACTGAGCCACCCAGGCCCCCCTAGGCGGTACATTTAAACTGAGACTTGAGGGGCGCCTGGGTAGCTCAGTAGGTTAAGTGTACAACTTCAGCTCAGGTCGTGATTTCGCGGTCCAGGAGTTCGAGCCTTGCATCAGGCTCTGTGCTGACGGCTCAGAGCCTGGAGCCTGCTTCTGATTCTGTGTCTCTCCCTCTCTCTCTCTGCCCCTCTCCTGCTCACAGTCTGTCTCTTTCTCTCAAAAATAAATAAACATTAAAAAAAAACAAATAAAAATAAACTGAAACTTGAGAGATGAGCAGGAGTCAGTCATGTGAAATTAGGGAGAGATTTCCCAGAAGAAAAAATAGTATGTGCAAAGGTCCTGAGACAGAAACATCCGTGTGTTCTGTGCCTGGTAAACCAATAGGAGAATGGGGAGAGCTGAGGTCAGAGGAGCAGACTCTGGGCTTGGAGGTCAGGGTGAGGATTAGGATTTTACTCTAAGTGCATGGGGAGCTTTTGAAAGGCTTAAGTAGGGATCAACATGATCTGATTTGTTTTTAAAAGATTGTGCTGTCTGCCCTGTTGAGAGTGAACTGCATGGGAGCAAGAGAATGAGGGAGACCAGTTAGGAGATTACTGCGGTAATCCAGCTGAGAGGATGTGGCTAGGCCAGGAGTAACGGCAAGAGGTTGGAAGGGGGTGGATTGCAGCTTTATTTGGAGGTGAACTGAGCGGGCTTGTGGGTGGATCCGTGGGCGGGGTTGGGGGAGAATGCCCTCTGGGTTTGTGGATGGAGCCGAGGAATGGATTGTGGTGCCCTTGACTGAGATGGAAAAGACCAAGGGAGGGACAGGTTTCACGGAGAAATCAAAGTCCAGAGGTGTTTGGGTTTTTTTTCCCCTGAATGTTAATTGCTTCGTTACAAAAATAAGAACAAAAGGGGTCTATGGCAATAGCCCACGATATCTTCCCATTTTTTAGTCCAATCAAGAAATATATTTTACAAGGGGTATATACTCAGTTTCAAAGGCGAAAAGATTATGTGAAATAAATGGCATTAACATAGCATTCAGAGGGGCGCCTGGGTGGCTCAGTCGGTTAAGCGGCCCACTTCAGCTCAGGTCACGATCTCACAGTATGTGGGTTCGAGCCCCATGTCAGGCTCGGTGCTGACAGCTTGGGACCTGGAGCCTGCTTCAGATTCTGTGTGTCCCTCTCTCTGTGCCCCTCCCCTGCTTCCTCCTTTCCCCGCCTCCCCCTCTCAAATAAATAAATACATAAATAAATTAAACATAGCACTCAGAGGACATGGTTTGAGTTCCTGCGCACTGGAAAATGGACGTGTAACTTGTAAAATCATGTTCATTAAGCACCAGTCTAATGTGGAAAGGCAAAACTCAAAAAACAAAACAAAACAAAAAAAACCCAGAGAGGAAAAACTAATTTTCTAGTAAAGATCTACAGGGGCGCCTGGGTGGCTCAGTCGGTTAAGCGTCCGACTTCAGCTCAGGGCAGGATCTCGCGGTCCGTGAGTTCGAGCCCCGCGTCGGGCTCTGTGCTGACAGCTCAGAGCCTGGAGCCTGTTTCCGATTCTGTGTCTCCCTCTCTCTCTGCCCCTCCCCCGTTCATGCTGTGTCTCTCTCTGTCTCAAAAATAAATAAACGTTAAAAAAAATTAAAAAAAAAAAAAAGATCTACATACATAAGGGACGGGTGAACTTTCGGTTTGGACACATTTTGGAAACTATTTTCTGTTTTTCCTCTCTACCCTCAATACTGTACTCACACAATACTTCACTTCTGACACTTCTGGTCACCAGATGTAAATGCGTGGTTTTCCTCCCCGCACCTACCGATTCTCCAATGCCATTGCCGGGTGTCCCGCGACTCCATTCAATTCCGACGCCAGCTGGAGTTCGTGCAGACTGCGCGGACAAGGCTCATTCCCACAAGGCTGCTCTCCACTTCAGACCCCAATCGCAAGCAGGAGGTCCTCGGGTCACCCACAACTTCTGTCCGACTTGGCAAATCAGAGGTTCGCATGAGCAAGCACATAGATGTGTCGACCACCCCGAGAGCTCTCCAAGACCCATACTTTGGGAATTTTAATGGAAGCTTCACCACGTAAGCTTGATCAATTATTAACTCAATCTCTACCTTCTCTCCCCCTTCCCAAAAGATGGGGCTGAAAGTTCCAAGCTTCTCATCATGGCTTGGTCTTTCTGGTGACCAGCCCCCATTCTGAAGCTATTCAGGAACCCACCAAGAGTCACCTCATTATAGCAAAAGATACTGCTATGACCCAGGAAACTCCAAGGGATCTAGGAGCTCTGTGTCAGGAACTGGGGTCAAAGACTGAACAGTAAAGCAACAGCATGCTCCTTATGCTTTTATCACTTGGGAAATTACAAGGGTTTTAGGAGTCCTGTGCCAGGAGCTGAGGGCAGAGTTATATATATATACTTTTTAAATCTATTATTTCATAACACCCAAATTGGATATCCATGACAAGGAGGCGGGTGTACAGATGTATCTGGAAGTCAGCACTGGAGAGTCAGGGCTGGAGATTTCATCAACATACAGATGGCACTTAAAGCCACAGGGCAGGATGAATGGCCTTGGGAGAAAGCACTGAGAAGAGAAGCCAAGTCCTGAAGCACCATATTTAGAAGTCATGGTGATGGCGAGGAACAGCAAAGGAGCCTGAGCAGGAAGGGTTGGTGATAAAGAAGGGAAAACAAGAGAGTGGCTGAGTAAATTGAGAGTGAGGAAGCACCCACAGCAACTCTAGACCACTCTTCTGTGACGTTTTGTTTTAAAAAGAAACAGAGAGGGGAGCCTGGGTGGCTCAGTCGGTTAAATGTCTGACTTCAGCTCAGGTCATGATCTCACGGCTTATGGGTTCGAGCCCCGCATCGGGCTCTGTGCTGACAGTTCAGGGCCTGGAGCCTGCTTCTGATTCTGTGTGTGTCTCTCTCTCTGCCCCTCCCCCGCTCGTTCTCTCTCTCTCTCTCTCTCTCTCTCTCTCTCTCTCTCTCTCTCTCTCAAAAAGAAATAAACATTAAAAAAAAAGAAAAAGAAACAGAGAGGGGCACCTGAGTGGCTCAGTGGGTTGAGCATCTGACTTCAGCTCAGGTCATAATCTCCCAGTTCATGAGTTCGTGAGTTCGAGCCCACATTGGGATGAGATTGATCCAGTGGAGAAGGGAATCTGGCTGGCCTGGCATGAACCCCACACGGGAGATGCTTGGAAAAGCAGGAGGGGATGGCTTTCCAGCAAGGTCATTCCTGCCTGAAGGCTTTATCAAGCACTTACTCTGTGCTCTAGGTGCTGGAGACGTAACAGTGATCAGCGGGAGCAAGGTCCCTGCTCTCTGAGCACTCTCAATCCGGGGGGGAAGGGGGGAAGATGAAGGCCACAAGGAATCAACCCAAATAGCATTTCAGATCGGGTTGCCTGCATGCTCTGAAGGAAGTAAATGGGGCGATGTGACAGGGAGTAACCAAAAGGACATATGTTAGATCAAGAAGTCAAGGATGATGGAGCGGGAAGCTGTGGGATTTGCCTTCTCGTCATACACTGACCCTACTTTTATGTTTGAGGGGGCACCACTTTTCTGAGAAGCTCAGTGCATGTGTTCTGTGGGACTGACACCCAGCCCATCTCCAGAATGGACTTGGGATCCTGGCCTGGCCAATGAAACTCGATCCTAGGATGCTCGCTAGAACTCCTGGGGAAGAGACACTTTCTTGGCCCAGGAATTGTGGAGCAAGTAGATTGTGAGTGCGAAGCTGCAGGTAGTCGTCTTGCTACCAGAAAGGAAGTGCCTGCCTGGTGCCTGGCAGGAGAGCCCAGAAACAGAGAGACCCCATGAGTAGAGAAATCACATGAGCGCCTGATTCCAGCCGGACCTGAAGGTGGTCCTCCTCTCGGACCTTTTCAGTTAAGCAAGTTATCATTTTTCTTCTTAAGCTGTTTTGAGTTGGGTTTTCTGTCACCTATACCTGAACAGATCCTAACTGATGAAGAAGGCCTGAAGGATGCAAAGGAGCCAGGCTTAGAAGTGCCGGGGAGAAACAATCCAGGTGGAAGGAGCAGGAAGTGTAAGATTCTTTGCAGAAGAGCGTTTGGCACATTTGGGGAACACAGAGGAGGCAAGTGAAGCTATAATGAGCGGTGGTGGTAGGATGAAAAGGGATAGAACCACAGGAAGAAAGTTCCATTTCTTTTCTTTTCTTTTATTTATTTTTGAGAGAAAGAGCATAACCAGGGGAGGTGCAGAGAGAGAGGGGGACAGAGGATCTGAAGCAGGCTCCCCGCTGACAGCAGAGAGCCCCACGTGGGGCTCAAATTCACGAACTGTGAGATCATGACCTGAGCCAAAGTTGGACGATCAACTAACTGAGCCACCCAGGAGCCCCAGAAAGTTCCATTTGTAACAAAACGGCAGAAAGGGGAGCAGAGAAAACACTTCTCCATGTAAAGTACTTTAAAAAACAAAGGATAAATTTAAAAAATTATCCTTTGCCAAGATGACTATCTTTTGATGAGCCGACTACACAGTAAGGGAAGTAAGGCCAGAAATGACAATCCCACAGGAATAAAAGAGCCTTGTAGCTGGTGTTTGCTCTAAAGGAAACTGTTGAACCCCAAGGCCTAGTCAAAATGTTTTACTTCAACCCATAATAAGACATTTTACAATAGGACTCAGTACACAGACAAGAGTTCCATAAGCAATGCTCACCCTGATCACATGTGAGGCACGCTTATATTTCCAGGTCTAATTTCTTCTATGTTATTCGATTTCATTTTTCAAAAAGTGCTGGTGGGGTGTCTCGGTGGCTCAGTCAGTTAAGTGTCCGACTTTGGCTCAGGTCATGATCTCATACTTCGTGAGTTCGAGCCCAGCATCGGGCTCTGTACTGACAGTTTGGAACCTGTTTGGGATTCTCTCTCTCTGTCTGTCTGTCTGTCTCTCTCTCTCTCTCTCTTTCTCTGCCCCTCCATGCTCGCTCTCTCCCTCTCTTTCAAAATAATAAATAAATAATAAACTTTAAAAAGAGGCACTTGTTGGAGCATAAGGCTGGCTCAGTCAGGGGAGCATGCGACTCTTGATTACAAGGTTGTGAGTTCAAGCCCCACAGTGGGTGTAGAGATGACTTAAAAATAAAATATGTATTTTTTAAAGTTCTGGTTGAGATCCATTAAACGATGCAGTGCCAGGAGTTACAGACTGTTCTGTTTGGGAAGGGGAAGCCAAGTTGCAATCAGATTCCAAGCTGCAATCAGGAAGCTTTCAGAAGAAAGGGACCATTTGAGGCTCCAGCATTTTGTCGGATTTTTCTTTTCTAGGGAGTTAAATTTGGCCATGTGGGATTTTAAATGCCTATTAGATAGATATTCAAGTGGAAATTTTGAGTGGGCAATTGAATTTGTATGTCTAGAGCTCAAGAGAGAGGAGTAGGCTGCAGATGTGAATTCGGAATTCTCAGGACATAGGCAGTACGCAGTGGGTCCATGGGAGGAAGAAGGCAGAGAAGCAGAGAGGCCCATGGATTCACCCTGAGCACGCAGAGGTTAAGCCACCCTTCCTCGTCTTCTCCATCCTGCTGCCAGAAATGAGGATGTGACAGGTGTCATTGAGGACCTTAAGACAAGGGCCTCACTCTGGGGATGGTGGAACAGGGAGTCTGTTACTTCCAGCTAAATCTAATTCTGAACTAATACAGGAACAAAACTGAGACATTCCTGGCAAGACTGATCAAGAAAGAAAAGGAAGGTGGCACAAATAAGGAGTGATGGATTTGAAAAACAGACCACAGAACCGCAGCGATAGTGGAGATTTAAAAGACAACAGGGGAATATGACAGTTTGATGACAACAAACTTCAAGGTAAAATCGACAAATTCCTGGAAACGTGCAAATTCACATCAAAACCAGTCAAGGACAGTATGAGAAAGGAAAAGTACAGAACCATGTTACTTAAGAAGATAGACGTAAATGCCCTAAACAAAATACCAGCAAGCTCAGTCTAGCAATGTCCTCACAAGATAATAAATACGTCATGACCAAGTTGAGCTTATTCTAGGAGGGCTGATTCAACATTAGAAAATCTACTAGTGTAATTAATCATATTAGCATGCTGGCAGAGAGAAAACAAGTAAACATTTCAATTTATACAGAAAATGCATTTGATAATTCAACAATTTCTATGTTAACAATTCTTAGCAAACTAAGTATAAAGGGCTGTTAACCCATTCATTCGATCATCTATGATTTTAAAAGAAATTAAACCATTTTTATGGGCTTCTAGAAATGGTGGGTCCCACGTGCTATGCCCAATGGATAAGTCAGCCCAGATGATTAACGCCATTAAGGGAACGACTGACACCATTTTCAGGATGGTATTTTTCTTTGGGAAGATGAGAAAGGAAAGACAACAGAGGAGGGCCATACATGGGTTTCAGAGGTACTGAAATGTCTCATCAAACTAGGGGTGGGTGCCTGGATGTTCATTTTAATCTTTACTCTTCCATCAGGAGATATATATATATACATGTATACATATGTATACATATATATACATATACATATATGTGTATATATATATATCTTTACTCTTAAGTGTATGTATGAATGTATATACATATATGTCTTTACTCTTCAAACAGTGTATGTTATGTGTATACACACACACACACACACACACACACACATATATACACATTGTCAAAAATCCATGTATAACTTTGACTCTCCAAAAACTTAACTACTAATAGCCTACTGTTCACTGGAATCCTTCCCAATAACATAAACAATGAACACATACTTTGTATCGCTGTATTTTCACGATAAAGTAAGCCAGAAAATATAAAATATTAAGAAAATCATGAAGAGGAAGGGAAAATACACTTACAGTACCAGGCTGTATTTATCAAGAAGGATCTGCATGTAAGCAGATCTGCACAGTTGAAACCTGTACTATTTTATATGTTATGTATACATACACACATGTTATTCTACATATTACTCACAGTAACATTTTTACAATAAAACGTGTAAGAACCAGATCGTGGGGGGCCTTGCGGACCAGGGTAGGGCCTGGCCCACCGCAGGCATCTCATAAATGTGTGTCGAATAAGGCGATGCCCGTTTGGCTCAGGATCAGTTCCCTCCTGCTCATTCAGGATGAGGCTCCAGCTCTGGCTGTCTGCCATCCCCCCATCACAACAGGGGTGGCTGGTGGACGTTCTGGGGATCCTCTCCTGGGCTCTCTGGCTGGATCTGAAGCTCTAGACACTAGAGGGTTTGCTGGGCTGGTCCTGGCTGTTCAGCTGTAGGATGCTGAGGAACGGGGACTCTGCTAAGGGACAGATCCCCAGACTCATGGGCCAGAGGGACAGACAATTGGGCTTTTAAGGACCAGAGTGGGAGGGTCTTCCCCAACCTGCTAGATGGGGGGTGGGAATGGCAGTTCAGGCTCCCCAGTCCCAGGGAATGGATGGATCTAGGCTCTGGGTCAAGGGGACCGGTGGCATTCAGAAAACTGGATCCCACAATGACTGGAGCCACTTGAGTGGGCTCCCAGATCACCAAAGCTTTCAGGCCTGGCACTGGATGGCACCCAGTACCTGACCTAATGGGGTTATGCCAGCCAGATGACCAGACAGAAGACAAGGTACAAAACATGCCTATTTCTAGGGGCCATCGTGGGTTGTCCGAGTCCAACGATAAGGGAGACTGGATTTCCCTCCAGCCAGATGGAATGAGGGCTCTGAGTAAATTTTTTAAAACAGCCTGTTTTCTTGCCTACCTAAATGCGTGCAGCCATATTCACAACCACCACACCTGCTTTTACTTTTTTTCTCCCTTCTCTCTCTTTCGGACTCTCTAGATCTGTCTCCACCTCCCTCTCCAGGCCTTTCTCTGGTTCTGCCTTCTCCTCCCCCCAGCCTCCCTCCCCACTCCTCCTGGGTCTTGCCCCTGTCTCTCTCTCACCCCAGTCCCACTGCAGAGCACTCTGGGTCCAAGAAAAAAGAGGCTTTTGCTGTGAGTGTATCAGATGCCAGGACCTGCCCTCCCCCTCCCCCATCTTCATCTACCCCTACCCCCTTGGGTGTCTGAGCCTGAACTTAACAGCCGCCCCAAGTGCCACCTCCAGACAAGCTGGGAGGAAGAAACGACACAGCAGCAGCTGGGGTCAGACGTGGGGCCACCAGAGCTCAGCTGGCTCTTTTGTTATTGAGCTCCTGAGCTCTGACGACTCTGGGCACCAGCCTAGAAGAGTGGGACAAACTCCAGATCACTCAGGCTGAGGCTGAGCTATACCAGGCTCTAAGCTCCCAGCCTCCCTCCGTCCCTGCACCTGAGCCCCAAGAGCTAACCCTGGCAAGCCCCCACCCTTCCCCACTTGATAGGGAGCTGGCTAGTCAGAGATACCCCATGCTGTCCCCTGGCCATGACCTCTGACCCCTAACTTCCACATAGTTCCTCTCCCTCCTTCAGCCTTCAGACTACGTTCTCCCACCCCCTCCAACAGGGGGTCCTGAGGGCTGGACTCCACAGGAGGGTCCTGAGGCCAACAGTGGGGTTCTCTGCTCAGACTGGGGACTCCAAGCCTGGGTTTGCCCATGTCCAGTCCATGTCACCACCTCCCTTTGTGTCTCCTCACGGGGCTCTGCCTGCCTTAGGGGAGGTGGCACAACTCTAGGACATGGGGGGAGGGGCATCCCACAGCAGCTCCCACAACAGCCTCTAGGGGGCATTCCTGCAGGCTCAGGAGAAAGCCCTCCCTTTCCCCCAACCTCCCTACGATTTTGGCAAGAATTGAATATAATTGAAAAAAGCACAGGATGTGAGGAGACAGATCTGGGTAGAATGAATTCCCTACTCTGAGCCTCAGTTTGCTCATCCACAAAATGGGAAGAATAAATACCTGCAGACGGTCTTCCCTGTTTGCACTTGTGGGTCCGCTCTCACCCCTTCGCTGCCAGAACTGGAAGGCAGTTGGTCCAGCCTGCGGCCCAGGCTGGACTCTACCCGCTCCAGCTCCCAACCCTTGTCTGACCAAGTATTTATTCTCCTGTATTCCTCCACGGGGAGCCACACTGGAATCCCTCCCCTGGAACCCTGGACAAGCTTCCATTGCAGCACACTAAGCTGTCACTTCTCACGCTGTGTTGACACCTGTGGGTATGGTCTGTCTCCTCCGCACGCAGTGTGCATTCCCCAAGATCACATGCCAAGTCTCATTCCTCTCTGTGTCCGCAGCACTCAGACCAGGGCCAGGCACAGAGGAGGTGATCAGAGATGACTGTTGAGTGAGGGAACGGCCTGGAGACTTTTCAGTTTCTCTACCTTAATTACCACGCCCTCCCTATCCCCACACGTGCCTCACGACACCTGCCGGGGCTTTGTGTCTCCACTGCTGCTGATCTCCCGAGCCCACTGTCCTCCTCGGTGTCTCATTTGGGAGGTTCTGGGGACAGGACATTGCACCACCACCCCACGACCTCTGGCAAACCCTGCCCTTTCCCCTCTACCCTTGAATTTCACCCACTTTCTCAGGCCACAAACCCAGGGGGGTATGCTAAACAGTTGCATTGGTGGCCTCCATGAACCAAGCCTCCAGGTATCCGTGCCCCTGTGTGTTGGAGAAATGAGGTCATTTCTCAAGTTCACACACTTAGGAACGGCCTGGGCTGATATGCCATCCTGGTCTGTATGATCCCCCACTGCGGGGCTCTTTCTGCCATGCCAGCAGTTTGGGAGGACGACAGTGGTGGTCGTGGGCTCCTGAGAAAGGGGAGGGCTCGGAGGGGCTCCCTTCACTTACTCCTTCCCCAAACATTCCCAGCTGTAGCCTTTGGACCCTGCCCTGGGCTGAGTGTTGGGGACTCAGAGATGAATCAGACCAGACTTTGCCCTCCGGGAGCTCCCATCTGGGGACAGGGAAAGCAGCAGAGGAGGTGAAGGGCATCGGAGGGGCTCAGGCAGGCTTTGAAAGGGTTAGCTCAGGAAGGCGGCCTTCAAGCTGGGAGCTCTGCAGGAAGGCTTAACAGGGGATATGAGATTGGCTTGGGGGAGAGCCAAAAAATGGGGGTGGG
The DNA here is from genome assembly GCF_023721935.1 of Panthera uncia. Taxonomy (NCBI): domain Eukaryota; kingdom Metazoa; phylum Chordata; class Mammalia; order Carnivora; family Felidae; genus Panthera; species Panthera uncia. The sequence continues at coordinate 84,881,208 of NW_026057585.1, forward strand.
GTTCAGTGGCCAAGCTGACTGTTGTTCCCTGTGAATAACTGGAAGACTCAGCATCGGCCATTGTGCGTCCATGCCTGTGTGTGTGTGTGTGTGTGCGCGTGTGTGCGTGTGTGCGTGTGTGCGTGTGTGTGTGTGTGTGTAAGAGACCGAGGGAGCAGTACCACTGGGTGATGTGGAGGATTGACAAGAAAAAGGCCGAATGAAAATAAATGGATTGTACTGATGTGGAAACTAAAACTCAGAGAGGCTGAGTCACTTGCCCCAGCTCACAGAGCCAGTAGGTGATAAAGGCAGGACCGGAACCAGGCCTTTCTTGCCACCACACAGAGCACGGTGTAGGAGCAGATGTCCACCTCCTCCAGGGCCTGTTGTTCATTCACTGTGTGGCCTCAGCTAAGGCCACTCCCCTCATGGGCCTCATGTCCTCATCAGCAAATTGAGGGAATTGGATACAGTTTCTTTCAGCACAAGGAAACACTTGTGCAGAGAGTACTTCTCCCAGGACCAAATAAACAGCCTTTGCCTCAATCTGGTACAGGATGGCTCCTGAGCCGGCAGCTCCCTCCAGGCCCAGCAACTCCTGTGCTAGCTGAAGCCAGGGAGCCCCAGGAATCCTCCAGTGTCGAATGGATCTGGGATTTCTCACCCAACAGTCCAACCTAGAGTTCCAGAAGCCCCTACAGCCCAGCTCCTTAGAAACCCAGGGCTCCAGCTGCACCTCTACGTACATCATCCTCCCAGCCCAGACCCCAGCTCACTGCCCCTCACTCCCCGGCGCAACTTCCAGACTTCCTGGGTTCTCTCCAGCCTCCGTGACACACTATCCTTTGGCCAAGGAGGGAAAGGGGAGAGACAACTCACTGGCCCCTTGTCTGACCTGTCCAGACAGATCTGACCAATCAGAGGGGCCGAGACAGCCTCAAACTCCCATATTCCAATCCTGCTCACCCTCCACCATTCTGTTCCCTTCCACACTGACGGGTGCCCTTCTCGTTGGTTCCATTCCATTCATTCCATTCAGAATTCGCCCTGGGAAGGAGGGACATGGTAAGCAGAATCGGAGCTGATTACAGAAGGGAACTCTTGAGGGGAGATTCCCCCATTCTGCTGGAGTCTGGAACGACCTCCAGGACCCAGGTTCTGGGGTACCCAGAGGAGCCACTGGAACAGGCTCTGTACAGAATGAACTCCGGGCTCTATCACTTACTAGTTGTGTGACCTTGAGCAAGCATCTTCAATCTCTGAGGCTCTGTTCTCTTAGCTACAAAAATGGGGATTGGGGATCTATTCACTGAGATATTGTGAGTATCCTATGGAATAGGGCACCGAATATACCTAACACACAACAGGTGGTCACGGTTAGCAGAAGTAATTTGTTTTCCTACTTATTCTCAGAGGCAGTGGCCTTGCCTCAGAGAGTCCTGGCCTCAGAATGGCTGAAGAGGCAGAGAGGGAAGAAGGGGTTAAAGTAACATAGCTATCATCTATTTAGCGCGTAACTGTGTTGTAAGCGCCCTATTGTAATCACCGCATGAAGTTATTGCTACTTTTACCTTATAGATAAGTTGTCTGAGACACACAGAAGTTCAATAACTTGGCCAAAGTCACACAGCTAGTAAGCGGCAGAATTGGGGCACAAATTCAGGCCCTCTGGCTCCAGAATTCACGTTCTGAATCACCATACTATCCTACCTCACATGAAACCCATTTTCAGATGAGAAATGCTGACGTTCATAGAGCTTAAATTCACACTGCAGCTGAACAGGTGTACATCTAGGACTCCAACTCAGATCCGGTCTCCGAAGTTCTGGCAATTTCCTCTGTTGCATGCTGCCCCCCAGTGGCCCCTATGGGAGAAACACACCAGAGGCAAGCTGCAGACTCGCACGGAGCCTGATCCACAGGCCCCTGACCCCACTGCTCCTCCCACGCCCAAAGTTGCACATCTTACAGCTTCTAAATACCACTCTGAATGTCATCTACATCATGTACAACTGTGCTATTCCTTAGCCATCTCGCAAATCCTCAAATTCAACAAGTCTAACTCCAAGCTTATACTGTCACACCCCAAACTTGCCCTCCTCAGTCATCACCAGCCAGCCAGCAGCACAAGCCAGAACCCCAACCGTCTTGACACCTCCCTCTTCTTCCTAGTCTGTCACCAACCCAGGAACCTGAATGGTGGCTGAGGAAGGACATCAGAAAAGTAGACATCAAGTAGAGTAAAGCAACAGTGGTGGGAGTGGAAGGTCAAGACAATGGCCCCTGGTCATGGCCAAGAGCAAAACTGAGTTCTGGTTAGAAAGGCAGGCCTTTCTGCTTAGAAAGAAGCCCAAAGACAGCTTTAAGGGCTGGGAGGAGGTCACAGTAAGGAGCACGATACTGGGAGCCAGAAGGACTCAGTACTGCTCATAGGATGGCCTTGGGACTTTGATGAGCCTCAGTTTCCCCATCTGTAAAATGAATATGACAATGCCTACCTAGGGCTGTTGTAAGGATCAAATTTAAAAGTGTTTGCTTTGTAAACTGTAAAGGCAAGCACTTAAGAGAGGTTGGTTGTTAATTGGAAAATTCATTCCAGTAGACTTCTCTCCTTTGTTATACTCAATGCTGGACCCATAAGGTATATTGTTTTGTTTTCAAAGAGGGTCATCAATTTTTGCTTTTTTTAAATTATGGTAAAAGAAAATATATAAAAACCTAAAACTTACCATTTTAACCACTTTTAAGTGTACAATTCAGTGGCATTAATTACATTCACACTGTTGTGCAACCATCACCATTATCTATTTCCAAAATTTTTCATCATCCCAAATAGAAACTCTGTACCCATTAAGCAATAACTTCCCATGCCCCCTCCCTCCAGCCCCTGGTAACCTCTAATCTCTGTTTTTATACATTAATCTGTTCTAAATATTTAATGTAAGTGGAATCACAATATTTGTCCTTCTGTGTCTGGCTTATTTCACTTCGCATAATGTCTTCAAGATTCATCTATGCTGTAGCATGTATCAGGACTTCATTCTTTTAAGATTTAATTTTAAGTAATCTCTACACCCAATGTGGGGCTCAAACTTACAGCTCCTAGATCAAGTCACATGCTCTACTTACTGAGCCATCCAGGTGCCCCCAGAACTTCATTCCTTATAGCTGAATAATATTCTATGGTATGTATATTCGTTTATTCGTAATTCGTTTATTCATTCATCTCTTGATGGACGCTTGAATTGTTTCCACCTTTTGGCTATCGTGACTAATGCTCCAATGAACATTGGTCTATAAGTATTTTGAGTCTCTATTTTCAATCCTTGCGGGTATATACCTCATGTGTCATCAGGGTTTTTTTCTTTTTATGTTTATTTATTTATTTTGAGAGAGAGAGAGAACAAGTGGGGAAGGGGAAGAGAGAGAGAGAGAGAGAGAGAGAATCCCAAGCGCTGTCAGCGTAGAGCCCAATGCAGGGCTGGATCCCACGAACTGTGAGATCATGACCTGAGCCCAAATCAAGAGTCGGACGCCTAACCGACTGAGACACCCAGGCAACCAAAGTGTCATCAGTTTTCGATGGAGTTTTCCAATATGTACTGTAGCAGGAGGAAGGGCCCCTGGGAACAGGGTCCAGTGTGTTAAAGTGTGGCAGAAAGAGGTTCAGAGAAGAGAGGTTTCTGTGTGACTATGATTAGAATAACAGCTAATTTGTGCCTTTTGCAAAACACTCCACAAAACTCTAGAGGGGGAAATATTATCATTGCCATTTCACAGAGGAGAAGGAAGCCAGTGGCTTCTCCAAGGCCACATAGCTGGTGAGGGCTCTGGGGGAAAGATCATATCTTCCTTCCTTCCTTTTCTTTTTCTTTCTAAGTAAAGAAAGTAGTTCTGAGATGCTTCGGTCATCATGTTCTTACATATTAACCTATAGCATTTTAGGTAGCACAGATTTAGAACCTTGTAGTGCGGTTCTGCACTTTTACAACTAAACATGTTCTGGAAAAAACCAAAACTATGGAGACAGAAAAAAGATCAACGGGTGCCGAGGCCTGGGATTAAACCAAGACACTCACTACTGAGAGGTTTAGGGAAATTGGGGGGGGGGGGGCGGTGATGGAACTGATCTGTATCTTGATTGTGGTGGTAGTTATGCAACTGTGTGTCTTTTTACTTATTTTATTTTATTTTTTATCTTTTAAAACTTACATCCAAATTAGTTAGCATATAGTGCAACAATGATTTCAGGAGTAGACTCCTTAGTGCCCCTTCCCCATTTAGCCCATCCCCCCTCCCACAACCCCTCCAGTAACCCTCTGTTTGTTCTCCATCTTTGAGAGTCTCTTATGTTTTGTCCCCCTCCCTGTTTTTATATTATTTTTGTTTCCCTTCCCTTATGTCCATCTGTTTTGTCTCTTAAAGTCCTCATATGAGTGAAGTCATATGATTTTTGTCTTTCTCTTACTAATTTCACTTAGCGTAATGCCCTCCAGTTCCATCCACGTAGTTGCAAATGGCAAGATTTCATTCTGATTGCCGAGTAATACTCCATTGTATATACATACCACATCTTCTTTATCCATTCATCCATCGATGGACGTTTGGGCTCTTTCCAGACTTTAGCTATTGTTGATAGTGCTGCTATAAACATGGGGGTGCATGTGTCCCTTTGAAACAGCACACCCGTGTCCCGTGGATAAATGCCTAGTAGTGCAATTGCTGGGTCGTAGGGTAGTTCTATTTTTAGTTTTTTGAGGAACCTCCATACTGTTTTCCAGAGTGGCTGCACCAGCTTGCATTCCCACTGTATGTCTTTTTAAAGACTCACCAAACTGTATCCTAAAAAGGCAAATTTTACTGTATGTAAATTATACCATAACCTTTAAAAAAAAATTTTTTTAATGTTTATTTATTTTTGAGAGAGAGAGAGACAGAGCGTGAGCAGGGGAGGAGCAGAGAGAGGGAGACACAGAATCGGAAGCAGGCTCCAGGCTCTGAGCTGTCAGCACAGAGCCTGACAAGGGGCTCAGACTCACAAACCGTGAGATCATGACCTGAGCCGAACTCAGTCACTTAACCAACTGAGCCACCCAGGTGCCCCAAATTATACCATAACCTTTGAAAAAAAGAATGAAAAAGTGAATGGAGGAAAAACTAAGATTCTAGTCTCACATTTTTGTTACCTTGAGAACCTCGCAAGGGACAACACCCTTGATTATTTAGAGCATAAATTTCTATTTTTTCATTCATTCATGATAAAGCGAAAGTACTTAAACCTATCATCCAACCCGAGAACTAGAACGTCACTAAAAATTAAACCTACTTATGGGTTCACCCCATCCCACCCTCAGGTAATCACTATTCTGAATTTTATGTTCTTCATTCTCTTGCTCTTTGCTTTGTTTTGTTTTTAAATAGTTTTTTCACACATAAATTAGGCTGGGCCTTACGAATGTGCCATTTTTATAGGTCAAGACAGGTCACAACCCTGCAATTTCATTGGGGTTCAAGCCAATATTATACCTAACCTTAGTAGTTCTGGTTGTATTTGAATTTTATAAAAAAGATACCTTTCCATCTCTACTCTTCCGGGACTCGCATTTTTTAAAGTTTATTTTATTTTTTTAAAGTTTACTTATTTATTTTGAAAGAAAAAGCACAAGCAGGGGAGGGACAGAGAGAGAGAGAGAGAGAGAGAGAGAGAGAGAGAATTACAAGCAGGCTCTGCACAGTCAGCACGGAGCCCCATGTGGGGCTCCGAGATCATGACCTGAGCCAAAGTCAGATGCTTAACTGACTTAGTCACCCAGGCACCCCTATCTTGTTTTTCAGTAATTTCTACAACCAACGTGAGGCTGGAACTCACAACTCCAAGATCAAGAGTCACATGTTCTTCCAACTGAGCCAGACCCCAAGGAACCTGCATTTTTGCACTCAATATCATCTCAGCGTGATCCAGCCACCTCGTTGTCTTTCATTCATTTGCTACTGTTGTGTAATTATTCCACATTTCTTCCTCTCCCGTCAATGGCATTTGAGCATTTTCGGTTTGGCAATACCGTGAACAGCATTTCTACTACCATTCGTATACACGCCTCCTGGCATATGTGTGCAATTCTTGTGGCTGCATCCCAGGAATAGACTTGCTGGGTCTTAGGATACACAGATGTTCAGCTGTACACAACGTGACTCACTTTCTGGGCTCCAAATGAGGCTACAACGTGCCACCTGCCCCCAGGTGAGAATGTGGACAAGATGTGGTGGGGAAGAGTTGTTCTGGAAGGTTTCTGGAATGGAATTCTTCCGGAATTGAGCGCCTACTGTGTGCACGTGTGTGATGGTGCCCTGAGAGGTGATAGGGAAGGAAACCCCCCAGTTGCTGTGGGAATCATCTTCCAAGGAGTATTCCATCCTGGCTGGACAGGGGGAGGGCTTGGAACCCAAGCAGGGCAGACAAAGGGCTCTCTCCTGGTTGGCAGTACCTCCATCCGGGGTTGGGAGGTTGTGTATCTGGTACCTCTGGAGCGGAAGAGGCCTAGGCCGTGCTGAATTCCTCCCATTTACCAATCCTTACCCTAAAGATCTCTCCCCATATCCTTTATCTCACTTTGCATCCATTATCTTTTTTAATTCTCCCAGTGAGAGAGAGGTACTATTAACTCCACAGACGAGGCTTAGAGGAGGGAAGTGCCTTGCCCAAAGTCACATGGTTTTCCCAACTGCCTGAACAAATCATTTTCCCTTCCTCAGCCTCAGTTTCCTCATCCGTAGAATGAGAATGAGAACACCTGACCCGCCTCACAGACTAGGGGGAGGATTAAATACTACTATGCAAGCCTGAGTCCCGGAGATGCTTCGTGAAAGTCACTTGTTTATTCGTGCTATTGTTATTATTAGGTTGTTATTAAGGGGAGCAGGAACCCAGGATAGTCTGAGCCCTGACTTCTCGGCACCCAGTGATGTTGCCTCTTGCAGGGACTCCATGAGATGTGGTAATCATGGCCCATTTTGGTGACCTCTGCTGCTCTGCCGTGTGTCCTTCAGGACTGCACAGCCCAGCCCCCTCCTCCACACTGCTCGGAGGCCCCAGGGTAGAGGTAGTTGTCCTCCCCTACAGATTCCCCCAAATAGAGGTGAACTGACCAGCGAGCAGATGACGTGCACCCCCTATTCTACCTCAGGGCAAAGGAAGACACCGGAGCCCAGCGGTTCACTGGCTTGAGAATATCTGCTGCGCACCTAGTATGTGCCAGGTCCTGCTCTGGGCACCAAGGGGCATTGGGAAACAAGACCAGCCTCTGTCCTCAAGTCAGAAAAGGAGGAGACAGAGGACAAAACTGTGCTGAGTACTATGCTAACGAAGTACTGAGACCTGTTCTATGTAACAGAAAACCAGACAGGCCAAGGGCCCCCCACCCCCACCCCCCCGCGGAAGGCATCCCAGGGGATATGACCTTCGAGCTGGGCCTTTAAGGACCGGCAAGCGCTCCCCAGGTGCTCAGAGCCTCCTGGGACACCTGCCCGTTTAACAGGAGAGGAGACTGAGCCTCGGCGTCGGTCTACCCTACCCGCCTCCTTTAACCAGACCAGGCCGAGCACCGGCTCGGAGTCCGTAGGCCTCGCGCCCAAGCCGGGCCGCCGGTGCCCGCCCCGCACCCAGGGCGGGGCCTCGGCCCAGGTGCGCGGCGGCGGCGCTTCGCGGAGGCAGGAAGTGTGTCCCCAGCGGCGGCCCGTGCAGCGCTCCCGCGAGACGCTCACCTGCGCCCCAGGTGAGCGGCGAGGGGGGCGGGGGGAGGGGCCGGCCGGAGGCGGCTCACCTGGCGGGACAGGTAAGCCCCGCGCGGGCCCGTGGGGGCGCGGGCCGGGGTGGCGCCGGTGTGGAGAGACCCCCCCCCCCCGCCCGAGGCTACACCTGGGCGGGGGAGGGTCCCGGGGCCGCTTCCTCGGGCACCACCCTCCCACTTCCGGGGTGCGCGGGCCGGGGAGCGGCCTGAGCGGGCGTCTGGGCTGGGCGGCCAGAATGGGGGTGGGGGGGGGGGGGGGGGGCGCCGGCGCCCGCCGGGGGGGGGCGGTGGGGGGGGGGGGGGGGGGGGCGTGCACACCCGGAGGAACGGTGTCAGGGCGGGAGAGGGGCTGCGTCTGCCCGCGGGCGGAGGGCCCCTGCAGCTGGAGAGCGTGGAGCTCGCCCCGAGGGCCCCGGCTGGTGCAGAGGCTGTGCTAATCGGAGGGGCAGTGCCCGGGTCTGGTTCTCCCTTGCCTCGGGACTCGGTGCCCTCGGATGCCGGATTCGTGGGCTGAGCCTTTGGGGCAGGAAATAGAAGGTGCGGGGACGCCGGGGGCGAGAGCCGAAGGCTGTTTCCCGAGCAGGGTTGGAGTGCCCGTCTCCGCTGGGTGTGCAAGACTAGGCTGGGTACGGGGGTGGGGCCTGTCCTGGGGACCTTGGGAGGAGGGGGGTGTACAGAGACCGACCCCTGTGTGTGTATGTGTGATCTCAGGGACTAGGGGAGGAGAGAGCATCAATGAGAAGTTTGGGGAGGGCGGGCCCCTGCAGTGACTTGGGGCGCCCGCGACCGAGCCCCTCCCACGTGCCAGGCACCACACTAAGAAACCCGCACGAAATAACTCATTTAAACCTCACAGTGGCCCAGGAAGATACTCATGTCTCCCTAATTAAAGATGAGAAAACTGAGGCCAAGAGGCTTGTCCCAGGCCACAACGGGAGCAGGGGCCCTCCCCTCACTAAACCAAATGACCAGTGTTCTTAGGCTTTCGGATGTGAGGGCAGCAGCAGCCAGCGGAAGATAGAGCCTGGAGGAAATGGGCTAAGTTGGACTCCAGAAGGGTTCTGGACCTAGAGGGGTGGGGAAAACTGAAACAAGCCACTGCCCTTAGTACCCTCCCCCCCCCAACCCCCCCCTCCCCGACCTCCATCTCACCCACATTCCAGGTATGTGGCACAAAACAAAGTACATGGGCTCCAGAGTCTGGTAGAGCACAATACAAATCCTGTGCCATCCCTTTCCAGCTGGGTGTCTCTGGGCAAGTCACTTCTGAGCTTGAGCTTCCTGATCTGTAAATATAACATTTACAGAACAATTGTTGAGTGTTAGGTAAAGTGAAAGCCCTCTTGGGCTGGAGACTATTTCTGGCCCATTCACTGCTGTTTCTCCAGCATTTAGCACAGTGCTGGGCACATGGTAGGTGCTCAATAAATATTTGGTAGGATGAATGTATTTTTTTTAATTTATATTTATTTTTTAATGTTTATCTATTTTTGAAAGAGTATGAGAGTGTGAGCAGGGAAGGGGCAGAGAGAGGGGCGGACAGAGGATCTGAAGCAGGCTCCGTGCTGACAGCAGAGAGCCCGATGCTGGGCTTGAAATCAAACCATGAGATCATGACCTGAGCCAAAGTCGGAAACTTAACTGACTGAGCCACCCAGGTGCCCCTGGTGGGTGAATTTAATGAATAGTAGCAAATCCTAAAGCCTTGGGGGTAGAGGAGGAGTGATCCAGACCCTTATCAGTAACCCCTTGAAGGTTTTACCTACCCCAGAGCTCAGTGTGGTTGAAACAGTGTAGAGGCACCCATCCTCCTCATCCAAGGCCTGAGCCTGGAAGGGCTGAGGGCTCCCTATATGGTCCCTCTGTGGATATAGGCTTGTTCATGGAGCTAGCAGCTGGCCACTTTGCCCCTTTCCCTCCCAAGTAACAGATAGGATGAGGTATTGGGTAAGACTCTGGGCCAGGCTGCTTGGGTAAAAGTAGATGTGTGGTTTGGATAACTTATTTAATCTATCTGGACCTCTAGGTATATAGTATATAATAATAATAATAATAATAATAGTAATAATAGTAATAATAATAATACCAACAAATAGGGTTGTGAAAATTGGTTTAATACATTTACAGTACATAGAACAATGTAAGCCATCAATAACTAACTCATTCACTAGAATGCAGACTCCTGACTGAGGTTAGGGAATTTTTGCCTGTTTTATCCACCAAAATTTAGAACAGGGTCTGGCATTCAGTAGGCCTTCACTAAATATTTGTTAATTGAGTGACTGAATGAATCCATACCTCCAGCCCCACATTGCTCAAACCAAGGCAAAGGTTTTTAACCACTTGCCTGTCTGGGTTGTGAGGGACTTTCAAGTCATCTATTAGTCTCTGTCTGTACCCCCTTCCCTGAGACTGCTGCTACCCCTATTCTGGTCAGCCTAGAGCTTGAAGTCCTTTTTCTTTCTACCCCACGGTTCTGATTCTACTCTAAGGCCACACAGAATGTGTCAGTCCCCTGAAGCACTTACTGTATCTGACCCTGTTCTGACACTGAGGCAGAAAGGAGTCAGACACAGTCCCTGCCCCTTGGGGTCATACAGGCTTATCCTCAAACAATGGGTTCAAGGCTGACCCAGCTGACAGAGCCCAGCAGAAAGCTGTAGGAAGACAGGTTACCATCCCACTTGGGGATATGGAGGCTCCTTAGAGAAGGAGTGCAGAATGGGGCCGGGGAAGTGGATTGAATAATTACAAGAATAAAGAATTCCTGTATCCTCTTGCCTAGCCACCATGGCTGACATTCCCTCCCTCCCTTTCTCTCTCGAGACACATGAACCTTCGGATTTTCTTGGGAACCTTTTGAGATTAGGTTACCGACATCATGCTCCTTTACCCCTTAGTGCTTCAGTGTATGTTTCTTAAGAGCATTATCTTATATAACCATAGTAATCAACTTCAGGAAATTTAACATTGGCATAATACTATTCAATAATATACAGTCTACTTGTAAATTTTACCACTTATCCACATTACCCAGTTTCCAATTTTTCCTCTTGATCAATCCAGGATCACACATTGCATTTAGTTGTCATGCCCTTAAGTTGGGCTTGTCTGATGTTTCCTCCTGATTATATTCAGGTTATGTTTTTTTGGCAGAAATACTTAAGTAATGTCATATCCTTCTTAGTGCAGAGTATCAGGAGGCACATGATGTCAGTTCATCCCATTATTGGTGATGTTAATTTTGATCATTTGATTAAAGTGGTGTCTGCCAGTTTTCTCCAGATTGCTAAAATTCTCCCTGGCTGCAGTAAGCAGAAAGAAATGGAAGTGGCCAGAATGGGAGTCTCAACAGTACCTGGGTGACAGATGACCGTGGGCCTGATTAGAGAGGTGGCATTTATTTGTCCAAAGCACATTGTCTGTTAGAGCCAGAACTGGGACTAGAACACAGATATCCTGATGTTCAGTCCCAAATTCCTCACATACCACCAGTTCTACGACCTCAGTGCCATTAAATCAGGGAGAAAAAGATAAAGGATCAATGTCACAGAAAATCCAGTTTATTGCTTGGAAACCCCTACATGTAATCAAGAACCTTCCCAAACATATCACTACATAATGTTCCCTAACTCCCTGAGGCATAGTTATTCGCTCCCATAATGCCTCATATATCCTACATGTTCCATCTTAGGATCTTTTAAGCATCTGTTTTCCCTACAAAACCATGAGTGAATCACAAGAACAGGGTCTGTAGTTTATTCATCCTTGGTTTTACGTGCCTTAACATAGGGCCAGCCTCAGTGTTTGTGGAATGAATGAAGTTTTTGCTCTGAGTTTGCTAGCAACCGAGTCAGAAAGGGAAAGAAGGTGTGTTTTGTGGCTTTCTTGTCTAATCAAAGGAAGCAAAAGAGTGCTTGGTGTTAAATATTGCTAGGCGAGCAAATCTGAGCCAGATTGAAATATTGACGTGGGGACAGTTACAGCCCCATGTCTGATTGAAGGAAGAGGGGAAAGGGAAGGTAGTAATGCTCAGGTTCTGTAGCAGGTCACATGGAAAGGCATTTGTTGAGTAGCCTCAGAGACTCTGTGCTGGGTAGGCTTACCAACAGTGGGAATAAACTGGGGGAGACCATTCCCTAGAAAGTGATATCTCAGGGGATTTTTCTTTTTATGTGGTAAAATATACATAACATAAAATTTACCTTTTTTTAAAAAAATGTTTATTTTTGAGAGAGAGAGCACACGCATGCACATGCATGGACCAGGGGGCAGAGGGAGAGGGGGACAAAGGATCCAAAGTGGGCTCCACACTGACAGCAGAGAGCCCAACACAGGGCTTGAACTCACAGGCTGTGAGATCATGACCTGAGCTGAAGTCAGACAACCACTTAACCGACTGAGCCACCCAGGCACCCCTAAAATTTGCCATTTAATCATACAATTCTGTGACATCAAACACAGTCACATTGTTGTGTAACCATCACTGCCATCCATCTCCAGAACTTTTTCATCTTCCCAAAGTGGAACTCTACCCATTAAACACTAACTTCCCCTTTTCCCCTGCCTCCAGCCCCTGGCAACCACCATTTTACTTTCTGTCTCTAAGAATTTGACTATTCTAGATATTTCATGTAAGTGGGACCACACGTCTGTCCTTTGGGTCAGGTTTATTTCACTTGTCTCAAAGCTTATCTATGTTGTAGCCTGTATCAATTTCATTCCTTTTTAGGGTTGAATAATATTCCATTGTATGTATACATCATGTTTTGCTTATTTATCCATCTATCAATGGCCATTTGGATTGTTTCCACTTTTTGCCTATTGCGAATAATGCTGTGTGTACATTGGAATACAAATACCTGTTTAAGTCCCTGTTTTCAGTCCTTTGGGTGTATACCTAGAACTGGAATTGCTAGATCATAGGGCAGTTCTGTGTTTGATTTTTGGAGTTGCTGCCACAGTTTTCCACAGCAGCTGCACCATTCTACAAACATTCCCACTTCACATCTTCAATGCCTGTCATCCTCTGGTTTTTCAATAGTAGCCATCCCAATGGGCATGACGTCCCAGGAGATTTTGACATGTAGGTTAGACCAGAGACAGAACTTCCTCTTGGGGAGGGAGGGATACTAGGTGAGGGTTCATGGGCATAACTGCACCCTTGATCCTGACTCCTTTCTGGCCTCTCCTCTACAGGTGCCTGGCTGCAACAAATCATGCAATGAGCCATGCCCCGCCCCGGACACCCCCGCCCATCATCTGGGCCCCCACGCCTGGGACCCTGGGAGCGGCCAACAGAGCTATGCCTGGAGACTTTTGATGAGCCATCCCAACCCCCACCGAGCCGCCGCACCCGCAGGCCAGACCCCAAGGACCCTGGCCACCATGGGCCTGAGAGCCTTACCTTCATTTCCGGCTCTGCTGAGGCTGCTGCTGAACCCCCGGCCTGTTGCCTGCTCTGGCGACCCTGGGTGTGGGACTGGTGCCGGGCTGCCTTCTGCTTCCGCCGTTGCCGGAATTGCCTTCAGCGTTGCGGGGCTTGCGTGTGGGGTGGCAGCCCCTGCTTGTCTGCTGGGGACTCCCCTGAGAGGGCTGCTGACACCAACTGGTCCAAAGAACACAATGGAGTGCCCCCCAGTCCCGACCGTGCACCTCCTGGTCAGCGGGATGGCCAACGGCTCAAGTCAACCATGGGTAGCAGTTTCAGCTACCCTGACGTCAAGCTCAAAGGCATCCCTGTATATCCCTACCGCAGTGCCACCTCCCCAGCTCCTGATGCGGACTCCTGCTGCAAGGAGCCACTGGCCGAGCCCCCACCCATGCGGCACAGCCTGCCTAGCACCCTTGCCAGCAGCCCCCGTGGCTCTGAAGAGTACTACTCCTTCCACGAGTCGGACCTGGATCTGCCCGAGATAGGAAGCGGCTCCATGTCCAGCCGAGAGATTGATGTGCTCATCTTCAAGAAGCTGACAGAGCTGTTCAGTGTGCACCAGATCGACGAGCTGGCCAAGTGCACATCAGACACTGTGTTCCTGGAGAAGACCAGTAAAATCTCGGACCTTATCAGCAGCATCACCCAGGACTACCACCTGGATGAGCAGGATGCCGAGGGCCGCCTGGTTCGTGGTATCATTCGCATCAGTACCCGCAAAAGCCGCACCCGCCCGCAGACCACAGAGGGGTGCTCCACACGGGGTGCTGCCCCTGCTGCCGCCCCTGACAGTGGCCATGAGACCATGGTGGGCTCAGGGCTCAGCCAGGATGGTAGGTGGAGCTCCACATGGCTGAGGGGCAGAGCAGAGGAGGTGCTGACCAAGGGAGGGCTGCACTGGGGTCTGGGGCCACTGTGGGTCCACCCTTCAGCCAGTCACTGCTCTTCCTCCTTTTCCTCCCTTTTCTGAACTCCTCTGCATCCCCTAAGAGGCTCCTTCTGTCCCCTGCTGCCACCTGCCAGAGTAACTTGCAGGCCTAACCTGGTTAAGAGGACCCAGGAACCCATTATGAATTTGGACCTTTGCCCTAACCAAAACCCCTACCCACCCACCACGGCACAGATGCCTGTGTACACGCACACACACTGCCTGTGTCTTTGTTTTAAACACTGTTTCTCTGACCCAGCCAAGGGGTAGGTGACCCCTCCTTCATCGGGCTGGGAGCTGGTGGGGGCTAGGGTTAAAAGGATGTGATAATGACGACTGCCCCCTCCTGTTCCCTCCCTAGAACTCACAGTGCAGATCTCCCAGGAGACCACTGCAGATGCCATCGCCAGGAAGCTGAGGCCTTATGGAGCCCCAGGTTTGGTCCTGACCTGACTAGTACAGAGGACACTGCCCTACAGTCCCCTCTGGCAACCCCCCTCCATTCTCCCCTCTCGGCTTCCTCCTGGGGTGGGTGGGGCATGGGATCAGAAAGGGACCAGAAGCCCGAGCAGCCAGACCCCATCCCAATCCTGCAGGCTGGCTTAAAGGGTTCACTTGGGAGACATTCAGAGGGCTGTCCCTGAACGCAGGGTTCAGAAGCTGCATCTAAGCCCATATTACTGGGGAGGACAGTGAAGGGGCGGGGGGGGGGGGGGGAGCGCTTTCCACTGGTGCTGAAAAGGCACTCTACCCTGTGTGCTACTACTGTTTTGTTGGTCTTCACCAGCCCCCGGGAGTGAGGTCATTACCCATTTACAGACAGCAAGGCTGGGGCTCAGAGAGGTCAAGAAGCCGAGTGGGTCACCCAGCCAGGATCAGACTGACCCAAGCAAGTCCTACTCTGCTCCTTCTCAGCAGGCTTTTCCCTGTCCCTGGGACCTAGATGAGCTCCTTCCCCTCTCTGAGCCTGTTTCCTCTTCCCTTCTCAGGATACCCAGCCAGCCACGACTCGTCCTTCCAGGGAACAGACACAGATTCATCAGGAGCACCACTGCTCCAGGTGTACTGCTAACCCCAACCAGGCCCAGTGGTGGCAACCCCTTCTGGGAGTATAGCCCACAGCATGAAGAGGGGAAGCAGGACCCCCTTTGGAGGAAGCTGGACCATGAGACCAGAAGCAGTGGCCACCCGTGGCTCCTCCTGCCTCAGCTGACTGGTTCCTGGACCATGTGCATTTCACTGGGCCACTGTGCCCATATCCCCCTGGATCCTCTGCTGGCCTGACCCCTGCCTGGGCCTGCTCCTTCCTGCCCCTGGTCTTCAGGCAGCCTCGGTCATGGAAAGCAAAGACTTCGAAATTACCTTCTGGGATTGAATCCCATCTCTATCCCCTTAACATATACCCCCATAACCAAACATGCCAACTTCCCTCTCCCCATGATGGGGAGGGAGAGGGTGACAGCTCAAAGAAGCTTATTTTAATGGATTGGGTTAGGGAGCAGGCAGGGCCTGTCTGGAATTCTGTGGGCCGTGCCCACTCCACATTATGTTCTATTGTTTCTTGGCTGATAGTGTTCTGGATGCTAACACAACCACAGTTGCAAGGACAAAGGTAACAGAAGACGGCCTGGTCATCTCAGCAGATACTGTCCTTTCTGTTCAATCTGCTTGGCCGCTGCACAGCACGAGAGACATGATAGGGTGCCCAGCCTGCCTCAGTGTTGTGGGGCAGTCATAAGGCTAAAATGATACCAAGAATGTCTACCTGTCAGGTTTCCCCAATAAAGAAGCAGTTTCTGTACCTAAGGAAGGTCTAACAAGTGCTTTGTCATTGTTGAGGGATTCTTTTAGGTAGGCCTACCTGCCACCACCACCCCCCCACCCCACCGCCTCAGCTCACTGCCCATCCCTGCAGTGTCCCCAAATCCCTGAGGATGGGTCAGCTCCCACCCAGCCTCCAACTTGCAGTTCAGCTCCCTCTACCTCTCCCTGGTTCTGACAGCACTGTGGTCCACTGGGATCTTCTGGACCTTCCCAACAACCCTGGAATGGGGTCATCCTTTCATGGACCAAGAGGCTGGGGCTCAGAGGGTTCAAGGAACTTGGCCACATGACTAGTAACTGTGGCTCTCAACCCGAAAGCTGGCCTCTTGGCAGTTTTGCCCCAAAGTTAGCAAGCTGACCTGCTTGGGGTAGAAGTAGGGTCCCCTTGTTTGGACATCAGAGCCCAGCTGGGTCCAGAAGGATCCTACTTAGCTACTCCTCACACACAGGAGTGTCTTAGTCCTCTCAGCAATGAGGAGAAAGCAGACCCACCAGCCCATTCTTGACTGAACAAGATAGACATCCAGGATCCACCTCACCCCCCACAGCATCTTATTATCTCACAGGCACCTTGTGGCAAGCGACAACTAGGCAAACTATCCAGCTCCCTATCAAATATACAAAATGGAGATGGCCCCCTTGGGGACTGTGACCACAAGGTCCCAGTACCAGTGACAAAACTGTCCCCTTTCCTTCAGCTCTGCTATCTCAACCAGGTCAAGGCCTCTCCAAGATGGAGAATGTCCACAGTGAGACACTGTCTTAGAGATGAAAACGGAATCAACTCCAGTGGGTCTTAAATTCTGCTGAGTCATGGGCCCCTTTAAGAATATGACACATATTCTGATCCCTGTATCCAGAAAAACTCACCTTTGCTCAGTCACAGACTAAAAGCCTTGTTTAATTTTCCCTCTAAGTAATGAGAAACAGCCCCAGAGAGGTGTAAGGACTTGCTCTAGGTCACATGGCAGAAGCTGGGCTAAAAGCCAAGCCCCCAGCACCAGCAATGAGAGGCCTGTCCCCCAGGGAAAGACCAGAGGGAAGAGAAAACAGGTGGAGTAAATAGTTTTAATGTGTAACGGTAGGCCAACTGGGGAAGATAAGACACCCCCCACAAGGCCCCAGCCCTTCTCCCATGATGCCCTGGGACCAGTGTGTCTGGGCCAGTCCCATACCTGTCCCAGCCCTGAGGCCCCCAAATCCCAGGGAAGGGTAGGAAAAGGTGGATGGCTGGGGTTCACCCCCAAGAGTTCAGGGAGACATATACGGGCTAGTTGAATTTGGCCTTGGAAAAGTCCATCTCCGGATGCTGATCCATGAACCTGGGGAAGCAAAAGTAGGAAGAAGGTAAATCAGGCCGTCCTTCTCCCAGAAACTTAGCCCCTTTCTCCCAACCTCCCACATCAGGTCTAATTTCTTTAGAACCCTGAGCAACTTGGAGCCAGGCCAGGCAAGCGGTAGAGCCTCAGGGTTTTCCTATAGATGGCAATGACCGCTTGTGTTCTCCCTTCCTACCCTGAGGTGGCCTTGCCCTCAAGATGACCTCAGAAAGTGATTAGAGTAGGCAAGCTGAGGCTATCAATCCATAAACCTGGCTGGCTCATTCTGGAAGGGGAAGGGCGGCCCCTGTGTCCTGCTCAGTGACCCACTCACTGTCTCACCCAGGCCTAGACCCAACACCCACCTCCCCCCCAGAACTACCCCCCCACCCCCCAAGCCTCCATCTCTGCATTGCTCACTTCTTCAGAATCTCCTGCTTTTTCTGCTCATCCGAGGTGGGCAGCCCCATAGACTTCTGCCTCTGGTCGTACATCATCTTTTCCACCATGCTGCGGGTCTCACTGTCCAGGTCTGACAGCTGAGGGCAGGCAGTGACAAAGATGGGTGAAGCTCTGGGGCCACCTAGGCCCTCACCTCCCAGCTGAGGCCCAACACAACCAGCTAAGGCTCACCTTGGAGTTCTCAGGGTTGATCTTCTTGGTATTGATCTCAGGATCAGTGGATACCAAACGGCTCCACCACTCCATCTTGTTGATCTGTGAGGAGGGGAACCACCGGAGATGGGAGGTAGCTCACTCTGTACCCTAGGAACCACCCCCCAACCTTTCCAAAACCCAACTCTCTCCTCTATCCTGTACCTGGGACCCACAAAGCCCTGTGCGGGGCCCTAGGGTGCAGATGGGCAAGACCTCTGTCATCCACAGTGGCTTGGGAAGCAAATGGAGACAGTTACAAATCAGTGTCATCAGGGCAAAAATGAAGTGCAGAGGGAGCTATTCATCCAGGGTGGAGGGACAGAAGTTAGAGTGGCACCAGGACTGGGCCTGAGGGACACATGGTACACCAGATGAAAAAGCAAGAGAGGACATTCCAGTTGGGAGAAGCTAGTGCAAGGACATGGGAGAGGTGAGTGAAAGGCAGGTAGGCTGGGACAGGCCTTACGTGCCATGGAAAGCTTTCCTTTGACTCATGGCACTTTACAGGACTACATTTATTTACTGGTGTCTGTGTCGCATCTCTGAGGGAATGAGGCGAGGCTTCCTGAAGGCAATTTTCTATGTTTTGCTCATTGCTCTCTCACCAGCACTTAAAACAGCGTCTGGCACATAGTACATACTCAGGTATTTGCTGCATTGAACTCATGTACAAACCTAATGTAAAACAAGATGCTTTGGTACCAAAGACTCAATCGTGACTCCATCCCTACCTAGAGGTAGGAGCCTGGGCAAATCTGAACTGCCCTTTTCCTGATTCTAAAATAGGAATTTTAGACCGAACCATAAAAAAAAAATTCAAAAATTAAAAAAAGGGGGGGGGGTGCGCAGCACCTGGGTGGCTCAGTTGGTTGAGCGTCCAACTTTGGCTCAGGTCATGATCTCACAGCTCATGAGTTCGAGCCCCATGCTGGGCTCTATGCAGACAGCTAAGAGCCTGGATCCTGCTTCAGATTCTGTCTCGGTCTCTCTCTCTGCCCCTCCCATGCTCACATGCTATCTCTCTCTCTCTCTCCCCCTTAAATATAGACGTAAAAACATTTTTTTTTAATAGAATAAAATGGGACAGACCTACATTGAAAGTCCTGTGCAGATTAAATGTGTCCACTAGGCCCCCGGCATGGTCCCTGAGTGAATGAGCAGACACCCTCCCTCCTTTCTCCATCAGGACTCAGACCAGGAGACCAGGCCGCTCACACCTTCTCCAGATGCACCGTCACCACCTTGCCGTCCTCAATGAGCCACGAGCTCTCCTCCACCTTCACCTCGTTGTAGAGCTCCCCGTCAATGATCGCTGGTTGCCCCTTAAGCCCCACCCGGAGGTGCCGCCGATGGATGTCCACCACCACATCCTTCCCCTTCAGCCGGAAGTTCACGTGGAAGGGCAACGCCAGCTGCATGGGGCAGGGGAGGTCAGCAGGAGCCCCAGGCTGGCTCCCTAACCTCCTAACCCGAGCCCCGGCCACTCACATCCAGCTCCGACAAGGTCTGGGTCCAGCGGTAATTGGGCAGGTCGGCCCCGTTGCCAAGGTTGGGCTTCAGTTTCCCTTTGTCTTTCTCATCCTCCTCCTCCTCGTCCTCCTCAGCCTCCTGCTCACAGTTGGGGTGCTCAGCTACTTACCTGACAGACAGACTGAACCCCGCTGAGCCAGGCCCAGGGATGGCACTGGGCATACAGCCGCAAAATGAAACAGACCTGGTCCCTGCCCCCTCCAGGGCCCACTGGGAGCCAGAGGTAAAAAAATGGCTCTGATCTCTAAGACAAGCAGCATACCATGTGACAAGGACACAGTTGGTGAACAGTGACAGTCAGAGATGGACCCATGGAACCTAGCTGGGGATCCAAGCCAAGGGACTTGGAAAGAAAGCCCAGCACAAAACAAAAGGTCACAAGGTGGCTATGAACAGGGTTCTAAAATAAAACCAGGCTGCCAAATGATCAATTTTCTTTTTCTGTGTCTGTGGGGCTAAGACTCCTACTGTCAGACCAGAAACTCTGGAAAGACAAATGAATGCCCAAGCGTTGTTTGGGAAGCTGGACTTGAGAGGGAGGAGCCCCAGGGGCACATCCCCCACATATATCGCCGCAAAGGGCCAGGCTGGGCCCACAAACGCCAGCCCACCCAAATGATACCTGTCTAAGCGCTGTGCTCTCTGGCTCTTAGGCTCTCCTGCCAAGGCTTTAAGACCAGTAGGTTTTTTTTAAACCCAATCCTGTGGTCCAATGTCTAGGAGTGGGATCTTGAAGGATGGGGAGGACCCCCAAAGCTGAGGGAAAGGGCATAGGGGAAAGCATCCGAGACATGGGGAAAGGCTACAGAGTCCCTGGAAGTTTCCAAGCCCCTGACTATGCACCCCCAGTCCAACTCACCTGCTTCCCTGGTGAGCCAACGCTGCCATTCTTGAGCTGGGCCTCATGATTCTCTGCATCCTTTTTCTGTGGTGAAGGGCACAGCAGTTGGCAAGAGCATCCTCGCTGCCAGTGCTGATGGGGGTGCAGGGAGCCCACTCTTACCTGGTCAATCTCCAGCTGCAGCCTCTCTGCCTCCTCATCTGTCAGCTCCTTGATCTGGGGCCCAGAGGTCTCTGACTTGGCCTCCTTGGCCAGCCTGGCTGCCCGCTCGGCCTTCTCCCGCCGCTCATTCTCCTGCCGAGATCTCTTCTCCCGCCGGGCCTTCTGCGCCAGCTGATTGTGGTGGTTGAAGGTCTGTGTGATGAGCTGGGGGAGGGACAGAAGGCGAGGAGGCACTGGGGCTGGGGCCAGTATCCCAAGGCCTGGAGTCCAGTCCCGCCTCTATCTGCTGGGTGCCTGGGCAAAGGCACTGCACTCAGAACCCAAGCTCCTCATCTATACAATGGGGGGGGGAACACTGTACACACCTATCTCAGAACTCAAATGAACAGCTGCAAAGTACCTGGCACGATAAACAGTGGTTACTTAAAAAACACACAGTCTAGTGACTAAGAACACGACAGTGAAGCCAGACGGGCTGAGTTCTAACCCAAGCTGTCACACACTAGCTACTGTATTTTTGGCAAAGAACTTAACCTGTAAGAGCTTCAGACTCCTCACCTGTGAGAATGAATCCCTATACCTCACAGGGCTGTTGTGCAGACCCAATGGTAAGTGCTCAGAAGGTCCTTTCCTACAGAGCAGGGCTGTTATGAACAGAACTCCAGTCTCCGCCCAAGAGACCTTTCCTGAGCCTGCAGGCCTGCACTGACCTGCTTCCCTGACTGATCTCTTCCCCATGCGTACCTGTCTCCAGGACAGCAGCAACTCAGCCAACACATCCAGAATCACCACATTAGCAGGAAGCCAGAGAGAGCTTTCTTGAGGGAAAAGGCTAGACTCCTCCTCTCCTCAGCCCGAGAGCTATCAACGTCAAATCCTTCCTCTCCCACTGTGCCTTCCCAAAATGTTTCCAACCCACATCCTGCTAGCTGGTCTCCCTGCTGCCCAAGAGCTACCACACTACTACTGCCACCGTCACTAGCTGGCTGCGTGGCCTTGGACAAGTGAATGACTTTGACACTTTCTAAGCCCCAGTTTTCTCACCTGTCACGAGAATCGAATAGGACAAATGCTTACCAAGAGGCTGGCACGGTCCTTGCCACATCATAGCCACATACACAGTGTTAGCTTCCTAACACCCCTTGCCCGACTGAGGCTAATCCAGTGTCAGCGGGTTAGGGGTGGGGACAAGTATGTTCTCCCCTATAAAAATGCAATGGGAGAGATGGCTCACCTATTCATACTAATAGGTCTCAAGATGTGGTTCCCCACACCCGCAACACCACCATCACCCACAACTTGTTAGAAATGCTAAACCTCAGTCCCACCCCAGACCTACTGAATCAGACATTCCGGGTGGGGCTCGGCAGCCTGTCTTTTTAACAAGCCCTCCTGCCCAATTCTCAAGCAGACCCGACAGTCACACCTAGACTGGAGTTCCCGGACTACTCCTTCTACCTGTGTGACCCTGAGGTCATCACTCTGTGCTTCTATGTCATTATTACCAAAAACAATCTTGCATAAGTTGTTCTTTGCCTAAAATGTCCTTGTCCCTACTCCCAGGTCACCTGGCAATCTCCTGTTCATCCTCCAGGACCAGCTCCAGTGTCTCTTCAGGCCCTCAGCAGGCCCAGGAACATACCCAACTCAGGAAACCCACCTGTGTCAGTCCACACATCTGGAAGAGGCCTCGCGGGCACTCAGCACATGACCGGTGGTCAATTTACCACCTTCCAAACATCTCTGAGCCACAGCTGGATGGAAGGAGGGGTCTGCAAGAGCTGAGGGGCGTAGGTGGGGCTCAGGGTCACAAGTCACCCATGGGCTCCTAGACCTAGGTTCTGCCAAATGCCCCGTGGCTTCTCATTCATTTGATGTCAGTTCCTCCGGCTACCCCCAAACTCCCAACCTCATGCCACATGGCAGTAGTTCCACACTCTACAAGGTTGAAGGGCACCAAAAGCATCCCCCAACCAAATGGGTTAACAAAATGGAGTGTGTGTGAAAGAGAAGGGAGTCACCTGAAGGCCATTGTGCTGTCAATAGAATCAGTCACGGGACAATTACGCCAGAGAAGGCTGTTCCACCAAAGGGCCTTGGTCCCAAATCCCTAATCGGGAAGACCTTGAACTCAAGCCATTTGCCAACCAGTGGCCAAGGGGAGGCGGGAGCAGGGCCCTCCCCTCTCCCAGCTCCAGTGAATCATGTTACATCCCATTCGTCCTGTTCCTTCCTAGCTCCTGGAGGTTAGGTGAGGGCAGAGCTGAACCACCAGGCACAGCCAAGGCCAATCACAGCAGTCTCTGACCCCTCCTCCCAATCTCCTCCCACCAGCTTTACCCAGGCCCAACCCCAGGCAGAGACCCCTGGGGGTGTGGAGCCTACTCTATGGTGCCAACCAGCAGGCTGTCAGAGAGCCAAGCATCTGTTACTAGACACATCTTTGGGAACCACAGCCCAGCAGAGGAGGGAAGGATGAGGACAGCTGGGCTAATTCTAAAAGACAGGCCCCAGGGGCACCTGGGTGGCTCAGTCGGTCGAGCTTCTGACTCTTGATTTCAGTTCATGATCTCACAGTCGTGGGATCAGTCTCCAAGGCAGACTCGGTGCTGAGTGTGGAGCCTGCTTGGGACTCTCTCTCCCTCTCTCTGCCCCTTCGCTGTGCATGCACAGGTACGTGCACACACTTGCACAAGCGCTCTCTCTCAAAATACAAATAAACATTTAAAAAAAAAAAAAAGGAAGATGACAGGCCCCAGACTGTTAAGCAGGCAGACCTGAACACAGGCTTTCCCTGACCAAGGCTGGGTGATCGGGGAGTAAAGAGCGGTTCCCACCAGCCTGGCAAGAAGAGACACTGAGAGGTAGGAGATATTTAACCTTACCATGGCGAGGGTACCCCAAAACATCTGAAGGAGAAAACATACGCCTGTTCTAGAACTTCACATAAATTAAATCATTCAAGAAGTGCTCCTGTGCGTCTTCCTTTGAAAAGCTGAACGATATTCCATTAGATCCATCACATGTATATATGACACTATTCATCCATCAGTGGATGCTTGGATTGCTTCCACTTTTTGGTTCTCGTGCATAGTGCTGCTATGAACACGGGTGTACAGATCTCTCAAGACCCTGCTTTCAATTCTTTTGGGTATGTACCCAGAAGTGGGATTGCTTCGGCTCCAACAGGTTCAGAAAAGGACCATGAACTTGATTCTCAAATGCCAGCCACTTCATCTACATTACCTCTTTTTATCCTCACAACAGCCCTGTAAGATAAGGATTTAGACCCCCTTACAGCTGCGAAAAATGAGGCTCAGAGAAAACGTGATTTACCCAATGCCACACAGTGGTAAAGCAGGAAATGGAGGGGGAGACTGGAATTCCAACTCACGTCTACCTGATTCCAGAGCCTTTGCTCCTAACGGGTGCACTTAAAAACGATGTACCTAGTGGCCTGTACACAGTAGGCACTCAATACCCAGGAGTTACTGTGTTACACATGGAGACCAGGTGGGAAGGCTGGACAGGTTTCTGCCTGCCCGAGAGTCTGACCCACCTCCTGGGGAAGAGCTGAATCTAAGTGAACAAAGAGCCAAGGAGCATGACAAGGTCTAAGAGGGGACCAGCAGACAACCATACATGGCAGCTACCATCACCCCCATACCTGTAAGACACCACTTCTTTATTTATTCCCCGCTCTCCCTTCTTCCAGCTATCTCTTAATCATCCTTCATACCTCAAGCACCGCTTCCTCAGTCTTCCTTGAGCCCCCAACCTAGGGCAGTCCCCCATTTAATGTTCCTAGGGCTTCTGCCCGAACACCCACTTCTTCATTTATTAAGGGGTGGGGGCAGCATGCTACACTGTGAGATCCATGAAAACAAAGGCCAGTCTGTATTCACCTATGTAATCCCAAAGGGTCTGGCATAATACCTACCACAGACAAAGCATTAAGTGTTCAATAAATGTTCACTGAACGAATGAACAAATGCTATTATAAGGCAGTCTGGCCCGCAGAGAAACAGGCGCTGGCGCTAACACAGAAAGAATATTTCAGCCAGAAGGGGTCCTACAGGTCAGTAAGTCCACCTTCTTCCATTTTGCAGACATGTAGATTGAAAGGACCAGAGAATTGGTGGGAAATCAACCAACCCACACAAATGGGCTGAGATTCCAGGACTCCCACTCTCAAGCCAGTGTGTCTATGACAGAGTAGCCTCAGATCAAGACACAGTATAGCACATTCTAGCTTGTCAGATGCCTGACGCCACAGGAAGCAGTTTGCAAAATGTCTCCCTCTTGTTACTATGTCTCTTTAAGTGAAAACAGTATCAATGTCCTAAAAAATCATTGTTCGGTGAGGTAACATTTTCACAACTTACCAATTTTCAAAAATATAATTACAATCTAAGGTATCAGAAGGAAGTTCAAGGTCTCAGAGCCTGTACCACAAAATGCAATTCCCAAATCCATGAACTTTGGGTCACCGTATCTGGGAAGACTGGGATTGGTTGGCTTTAAGTTTTCCTGTATTTGTTTTCTAAGCTCAGTTTCCAACATTTGCCCACTCTCACCACCAGGTAGGTAATTAGATAAAACTTCCTCAATGGAAAAGGAATCCAGCAGCATGCGGTCAAGGGCAGAAGACAGTTTTACAACAGACTCTGGTTCCAACGCTGGCTCTCTCACAACTTAGCTCAAGACTGAGGACAAAGTGCCAAACACCCTTGAGCCAATTTCCTCATTTGCAAAATGGGAATAGTAACACCTGTCCTTCTCAAACTGCTAAAGGATCACGGGAAATAGAGGCAGATAAAGCACCTGGCAAGGAAAGGGGCTTCAATAAACGACAGCTTGCTTCCCGTCCCCAAATCTTCGCCCTTGGCATTTTACTTCTGCTGAAGGCTATTATTACACCAAAAGAAGACCAGGGGAGCTTTTCTTCTGAAGAGACAGAGCTTCCCAAGGGACAGCAGGCCCCAACACTCACCTTCTCTGCCATCCCCTCTTCTCCTCCAACGAAAAAGTCTGTTTTGCGTCGAAGGAAGCTGAAGAAAGTATTCACAAGCTGAAAGACAGAAGGAGACTGCAGCTGTGGAGATGCCACAATGGGAGCCCCTTGACTGCACAGAGATCGGTTTCTCGTCCAGGAGGGATCTTGGGACTTGATTGTTTTACCCCAAGCCTCTCATCAGAGGAGACAGCCTCCCTAACAGGCCCTACCTTAGTCACTTCCACCAGGAAGCCTAACTTAACCTTATTTAGCTTTCCTGAAAGGCAGATTTCTCATTTCTCCTGTCTATGGGTACATGGGTTTCATATTCCTTGTGGTTCTAGAAGGAGCCTAAGGATATCGAACACTCCTCTCAATCCAGGGCTTGAAACATCTAGGCCCAGCTTTCCTCTCCAGACAGTAAAAAGTCCATCCAGACTGGCACTGGCTGAGTTACTAGGGCAGAGACGGAAGGAGGGGAGTATATGAAGCCACTTCAGACAAGTTTAAAACCAACTAACTCTGACTGGTACACCAGAGTATCCAAATGGTTAAGAATACAAGTTTGAAGATCAGACTGATACATATTAGCTCTGTCATCTTGGGGAATTTTTATTTTTTTTTTTTTTTTTTTTAAATTTTTTTTTCAACGTTTTTTATTTATTTTTGGGACAGAGAGAGACAGAGCATGAACGGGCGAGGGGCAGAGAGAGAGGGAGACACAGAATCATCGGAAACAGGCTCCAGGCTCCGAGCCATCAGCCCAGAGCCTGACGCGGGGCTCGAACTCACGGACCGCGAGATCGTGACCTGGCTGAAGTCGGACGCTTAACCGACTGCGCCACCCAGGCGCCCCAAGGGAAGTTTCTTAACTCTAAAACAGAAACAGCAGCAGGACCTATTTCTAGGGACCCTGTGAGGATCAAATGAAATAATGGAGGTGAGGGCCCTTAGTAGCGCCTGGCCCACAGCAAGAGACCTCCTATATTAAGCCATGGCTTTTTTTTTTTTTTTTTAATGTTTGGGGGTGGGGGGGGCAGAGAGAGGAGGAGACACAGAATCCGAAGCAGGCTCCAGGCTCTGAGCTGTCAGCACAGAGCCTGCAGAGCAAGAGACCTCCTGCCAGAGTGAACTCCTCACACACAGGTACCGTGAACTATGGCTTATTCTGTCTACATCCCCAAAGCTTGGCACCAGGCTCAGCGTATATGCTCAGTAAAACTTTTCCTGAATGAAATGATCTAATGGTGACCAAGAATTAGCACCTTAGTGCTTTGATCTGCCCAAAAGTTCTAGCATCAGATTTAGAACCACTCATATCTTCATGGTTTGAATTTCTAGTTCTAGACACTTTTTTGATTCACTCAAAAATGAACCTGTTCCCAAATCTAATGTCAACAATTCAGGAGGATGAGGAAGGGAATCTTTCACACGTGCAAATTAGTAACTCTCTTCCCACCTCAAAAGGCTTAGGAGTCCTTGGTCTCCACAGGCACCTGGGTAAAAGAATGGGAATAGAAAGCTCAAAGAAAACTTGTTCCCAGTGAGACAAAGAATCAGTAATGGACTGTGGAAAGCACAATGGCCCAAGGAGTCTGGTCCTGTCTGGTCAGGAACCTGTTGGATGATTTTAGGCAAGTTCCTTTGGTTTCTTTACAGAATGAGAGTTCTGGAACCAATCTTGATAGGCTTTTCTATTTCTAACTTTCCACGTTTTTGGCCCAAAAAACCAACTCCAGAATCTGTAACAGTTGGTCCTTATCGTTCATATGCTATGTGTTATTATGCAGTCACTATGTATGAATTATGCTTTTGAAAAGTTTTAAGCTCCATCAGGGCAAGGACAGATTTCTGCTCACATCTATATGCCCAGGACCCAGTCTGGTGAGTGTCTGGCACACATCAATCACCCGAGAAGTATCTGAATGAACAAACCTGACTACTGAGAATTCCTTACTGTCCTTCGAGACTTTTCCTGTCCAACAAAGATTCAGAAATTAAAGGACTTGTAGCTCTATCTCAAAGACAAAGGAACTGAGGCTTGGAGACGTGGAAAGGTCCCTTGTAGGTAGGTGCTGGAAAAAATTGTGAACCCAGGCCTCCTACTCCTCATTCACGGCCTAAAGGGACCACGTGCTAACATCACCCCGCCCCACACCCCCCCCCCCCACACACACACACATTCGCCAGCTCGGTCCAGGTCTTGGTAGATGCAAATCCCAACGTATAGGATGCTTCATCCTAAGAAATGCTCTTCGGGGGAGGCCATCGGACGGAAAACGAGGCCGGAAGCATGTATGAGACTGGGGGACGGGTTAAGGGAGAGGGCAGCGGGTTTTCCAGGAGAGCGTTCGGAGACGCCGGAGTTGCTAAGACACGGAGTTGCTAGATACTAAGCGGGGCCGGGAGCCCGGGACAGAAACGAATGGGGCCCTAAGTGCCACGGGGAGGCCAGACCGGAAGCTGGGTCGCAGTGAGGACGTAGGAGGAATCCCAGGAACCCGCGAGGCCCAAGGGTGAATCTCGACCCCGGAAAACAGAAAAGTGGAGCAAGCGTGGCTAGGACCGCGCGGGTTGGCGAGCGCCTCAGGACCAGGCCAGGCCGACGCCGCGCGGGCCGTTACCTCCTGCACGCCGCCCTCGTGCTGCTGCGCCATGGCCAGCAACATGCCGTCGAACCGCTCCTCCTCCTGTTCTCCGCCCATCGCGCCTGCCTCTAGCGACGCTCCGAGTTCCCAGCTCCGCACTCGCGTCCCGCGTTCTCCCTGCTCTTTCGGGTCGCGTCCGGCCCAACGGCTCCAGTCGTCCGCCTTCCGCAGCGGAGCCGGAAACACGCACGCGCCGCACCGCCCAGGCCCGCCTTCTCGCC
Source organism: Panthera uncia (assembly GCF_023721935.1). NCBI lineage: Eukaryota > Metazoa > Chordata > Mammalia > Carnivora > Felidae > Panthera > Panthera uncia. Next base: position 84,909,537 of record NW_026057585.1, read on the forward strand.
CTGTCTTCCCGCCTCCCTCCGGGCCCGCGACCACTGACCGCGCGGCAAACAGCCCGCTTCACCGACCATTGGTCGACATGCTGAGCCAATCGTCGAGCGCGTCCAGGAAGCGGTGGGCGGAGCAAGGGTCCCGGAGTTTGGCGTGAGTTGCTATGGTCACCAGATGCTTTGGAGCCTTCCAGAAAACCCTGAACTAAAATCTGGCCGGGTTGGAAGTTAAAAAGGGACAAACTCTGAGCTTCACCCCTGAGAGTGACTTCCCAGCTTGTAGAAAAGTGGAACTGAAAGTGTCCTAAGTCCTCTCTTCCAGTCCTTCCATGAGGCAGTGGAGGCCCTAGCCCAAAGGACAGCCTACCTCTGTCATCATCACACACTTGCCAGGGCCAGTTTCTTGGGGTGACAAACTGTACAGTGGCTCGAGCCTCGTCCTGGGAAGGGCTCCGTGCTTGGTTTAATGCTCTTCTGATGCAGTCTTGAAATACTTAATTTTTGAACAAGGGACAACACGTTTTGCACCGGGCCCCACAAATTATGGAACGGTTGCTGTATTCAACCTTCAGTGGGGGACACGTCCCAGCCATCTAAGGAAAACCGCTCCACTTTTGCGGTGAAATTCTTCATCTTAGTCTTCTCAGGGATTCTACCCTTGTTATTGTCCTTTTTTAAAATCTCCTGCATCACAAATGCTTTTCTTCTGGATCATTCCCTTCAATTTACAAACATGCTCTAATGTCACTTATTTTTTACCATTCCGTGACTCCCATTTTCTCATCCTACCACTGCAATTTTCGGTTCTCACAGCAAAACTTGAAAAGATTGCTATACTTGTCTCTCCACTTTGTTACCTTCTATCTTTCCTCAATTTATTGTAATTAGCTTTTTTCTTTTTTTAACATTTATTTTTGAGAGAGAGACAGACAGACAGAGCACAAGCAGGGGAGGGGCAGAGAGAGAGGGAGACACAGAATCTGAAGCAGGCTCCAAGCTATCAGGCTGTCAGCACAATGCCGGATGCAGGGCTTGAACCCAAGAACTGCAAGATCATGACCTGAGCCGCTGTCGGTGGCTTAACCCGACTGAGCCACCCAGGCACTCCCTAATTAGGCTTTTCTTAAAAGACTGTAAGCAAGGGTACAATGACCTTGTGTTGCCAAAGCCCAGGGACCACTATTATCTTCCTCAACTTCCTAGCTGCATTTGACAGTTTGCTCCCTCTTCCTTCTGGAAACACTCCCCCCACCTCCCGCCCCCACCTGGCCTTCAGGCCATACACAGGTCTCAGAAAACACAGCTCTCCACGGTGGGAAAAAAAAAAAAAATACAAGACTTGAGCACCCGCTGGCTCAGTCAGAAGAGCATATGACTCTTGATCTCAGGGTTGTATGTTCCAGCCCCAAATTGGGTAGAGATTGCCTAAAAATAAAATCTTAACAAAAAAATCCAAGATGTATCTTTTTAATGTTTATTTAATGTTTTGAGAGACAGAACACAAGCGGGGGAGGGTCAGAGAGAGAGAGAGACACACAGTATCCAAAGGAGGCTCCAGGCACTGAGCTGTCAGCGCAGAGCCCTATGCGGGGCTCAAACCCACAAACCGTGAGATCATGACCTGAGCCCAAGTCGGTCGCTTAACCCACTGAGCCACCCAGGCGCCCCAAAAAACCCAAGCTCTAAAACCTTGGAGTCCAGCTTTACATGACCACCCCCCACAGAGGGGTCTCCTTCTCCTCCTCCTCCACTGCCTCCTTTAGAAAATGAGGGTGAAAGCAAGAGCAATAATAATGACCACTGCCCTTCCTTTACTGAGCACTTGCTGTGTGCCAGGCTCTTTGTGTCCTGAAAAACACCTAGGAAAGGCATTATTAGAGGCAGATTTTCCGTGAATCTAATGAAACTTGAACCTCAGCGCCCTTCACTTGCACATCCAATGCCTTGGGGAGAGGCTGGGCAAGGTCTTCTTTATATAGATATAGATATAGATATAGATATAGATATAGATATAGATATAGATGTTTTATAGATATTTTACAGTTATAGATATTTTACAGTTATAGATATTTTACAGTTATAGATATTTTATAGATATATTTTATAGATATAGATATTTTATAGATAGATATAAATACTCATAGTTCATGAGTTCAAGTTTGAGCCCCGCATTGGACTCTGAGCTAACAGTATGGAACCTGCTTGGGATTCTGTCTCCCTCTCTCTCTGCCCCTCCCCTGTGCACTCTCTCTCAAAATAAATTAAAGCTTTAATATATATATTCTTTTTATTTTGCAAAAATAAAAAGCTTAAATTATAATTGCTCAAGACCACTGTTTGCACTGTTTTTTGCCCACTCTATCCCACTTCCCACTATGAGTGATTCCCAAGACACCTGGGAAGAACCTGGGTGGTGGAGGAGAAAGAAGGACAGGTAAAGAGAAGAAGCAAATCTGTACAAAATTCTTTCAATCATCATTAAATTGTCTGTCACTTCATAGTGATGCCAACCCAAAAAGGAAGTTCTCTCCTATAAAGAATACGCAGCATATACAATTATAAATACTCCGTGCATAGGGGCGCCTGGGTGGCTCAGTCGGTTGAGCGTCTGACTTCAGCTCAGGTCATCATCTCACAGTCAGTGAGATCGAGCCCCATGTCGGGCTCTGTGCTAACAGCTCAGAGCCTGGAGCCTGCTTTGGATTCTGCATCTCCCTCTACCTCTGCCCCTCCCCTGCTTGTGCTCTGTCTCTCTCTCTCAAAAAATAAATAAACGTTAAAAAATTTTTTTAAATAAATACTCCACGCATATATTTCTTTTTTGATAGTAATTACGCAAAGTAGAATTTATCAAAATTCCTACTACAAACCTATAAGCACGACTACAAGTATCAGAAACATCTGTGTGAAGTATCCTGGCTATCAAGAATAAGACATGTTTTTATTCCTAAAAAAGAAAAAAAAAGAATAAAACCTGTTTTTGATCAACCATTCCAGAGGAAAGACAGAATCATCGCTCCATTTTCACTGAAGGAACTTATTTTAAAATTTTTTTAATTTTTTAAAATATTTATTTTTGAGAGAGAGAGCATGAGCAGAGGAGGGACAGAGAGAGAGGCAGACAGAGGATCCAAAACGGGCTCTGTGCTGACAGCAGAGAACCCCACGTGGGGCTAGAACTCATGAGTGAGATCATGAACTGAGCCGAAGTCTGACGTTCAACCAAATAAGCCACCCAGGTGCCCCTGAAGAAATAAGGGGGAGGGAGCCACAGTGGCCCAGAGCAAAAGTCAGAGCCCCAGCAGGGTGAGGAAGGTGGCCATATGGCATGGGGTCCAGCAAGGTGAAGAAAGTGTCCCTGAGTGGGAGGGGGCAGCCAGACACAAGCTATCAGAGCCCAAGTGGGGTAAGGAGGGCATTTCATAGGGAATCGGGTGGTGGTAAATATGGGAGACTGATTATAAATAGATCCAATAAGTGAATAAATTCAGAATGATGAAAGCCAGATTTCTCGGTGTTGGAGAAGGGAGTCATAAATATAAAAAGGGGAGAATGAGAATGAACCCTATTATAGTAGATTCGAATTGCAGGTAATAGTCTGAACCCATGTTTTATAGTATGTATAAATAGATATAGAAATAAATATAAGTGTGTGTGTCGGGGGGGGGTGTGTACTCTCCTTAATTCTGGAAGGGCCTGGGAGCAGTGACACCCTCATAACAGTGAGCAAGTCCAGGTTTCTAATTACCCTCCCAGTACCCAGATCATGGTTTTTATTTATTTTTTTTTAATTTTTTTTTAACGTTTACTTATTTTTGAGACAGAGAGAGACAGAGCATGAACGGGGGAGGGTCAGAGAGAGGGAGTCACAGAATCTGAAACAGGCTCCAGGCTCCGAGCTGTCAGCACAGAGCCCTACGCGGGGCTCGAACTCACGGACCGCGAGATCATGACCTGAGCTGAAGTCGGCCGCTTAACCGACTGAGCCACCCAGACGCCCCCAGATCATGTTTTTAAATACTACTCTCCACTAAAAGATTGAACCAGAGCTTCTTGGAGTACTGGTTGATTGTAGGGGCTTGAAAAGAGGTATCTGCTTAGACCGGAAAACAAAGGATGTTCAAAGAATGATGGGGTATGACAAAAGGACAGACTCCAGCTTGAAAGAGCTCCCGTGGGCCAAATCTGTGACAAGCTGAGCATTCAAATAAATAACGATAGTAACAGATTACAAGCCACTAAACAAAATAGGAGAACATGAGTTCATAAATAAATACACACATACATACATTCAAACTATGAGAAGGTATGTATCTACATTTTCAAAATACCTCCTCGCAAACTACAGATTCATTACAAAGGGGAAGAGAGTAAGTATAGTGGAGAGGCCTGGCAGACATCACCTTACTCGGGTGACCAACGAGAACCACAGGACAGATGGAAATGTGTGCTATCTGATAGAATGAATCAAGAACACCTCACTTCTGTGATATTCCTGCTAAAGGTATATAATCTGAGTCTAATCACAAGGAAGCCTTAGACAAACCCAAAATTGAGAGCCTTGCTACAAACTAACTACAACTCTTCAAAAGCGTCAAGGTCGTGAAAGGCAAGGAAAGACTGAGGGACTTTTCCTGACTGACAGAGACTAAAGAGACATGACAAATGCAGCATTGAGATTGTGGACGGAGCCCTGTCTCTGGAATACTTCCTCTAGAGCATTTGCTGAAGCTTAAGCGAGGTCTGAGATTAGATGGGAAATGGAAGGGAAGAGGCAAGCAAAGAATGTGCAGCTAAAACACGTAGGCAAATACCGTCAAGCAATTAATCAAAGTATTGTGTTATTCTCCCGGGTTTGTGACATTCGTGTTTTTCTGTCAGCTTATTTTAGTTTGTAATCGGCAGAGATTAGTTTTCTCATTTTATTAAAAAAAATTTTTTTTTAATTTTGGGGGGCACCTGGGTGGCTCAGTCGGTTGAGTATCTGACTTTGGTCAGGTCATGATCTCACAGTTCGTGAGTTCAAGCCCTGCATCAGGCTCACTGCTGTCAGTGCAGAGCCCTCTTTGGATCCTCTGACCAACCCTTCCCCCCTCTCCTCCCTCACTTACACTCTTTCTCCTAAAAAGAAATAAGCATTTAAAAAACAAAGATTTTTTTTTTAATTTTTAAATAATCTCTACACCCAACATGGGGCTCAAACTTAAAACCCCAAGATCAAAAGTCACATGCTCTACCTACTGACTGAGTCAGCCAGGCCCCCCTCATGTTTTCTATTCCTAAAGAGGACCTTCCAAATTGTAGAAGCTTCAGGGCCCATAAACTCAATATGCACTATTGGCCTTTCTTGTACCTTTTAAAGATGAGGAAACTGAGGCACAGCAATGTAAAGTGACTTGCCCAATGACGCTAAGTGATGGGGCAGGATTTGAACCCGAGGGGTCTGACTCCGGTCTCTTTTGAGGGGATGCTGAAGAGGTTTCAGTTGTGGAAGGTTGCGGAAGGAACTTTACAAATGTAAGGATTAAGATTATTCACAATCGAATGAAAGATGTGCACCTGTTTGTCTGCTGGGGCTTGGTTCCTTAGGCAGAGGAAAGGGAGGAGCAAAGTCCTCCTACCGAATGCCAGAAACTGCTTAGAATTTCACATCTAGGACCTCCCTGTGTTGTTGTCCCAGATGAAGCTCCTGAGGCCCACAGAGATTAAGGGATCAGCCCAAGGTCACACAACTGGAAAAGGACAGAGCCAGGAGCAAATGCCAGGGATGGTGATGGCTGCCCAACCGTGTGCTATAGCAGAAGGCTTGCCAAGCTGGGCTTGCCAAGGTCCATGAACACAACACAGCCGAGGACCTTCCCACCCTCTCCTCGACCCCATGCCCCACCGTCCTGAGACAGATGCCCGGGACAGAGTTGCCACGTGGCTGGCGGCAGAGCAGCGTTTCTGCCCGGATCATAAGTCGGCAATATCTGTGGACCAGGTAGCTGCAAGGTGGAGACCCGGGTAGCCACCAGCTCTGGAAAACTTAGGCCACACAGATCTGGCTGAACAACTGGGCCAGCGGATCCAGGGGAACAAGCGAGGACTTTGGAGTCAGACAGATCTGGGCTCTGTCTCTTCTTGGTGGTGTGACCTTGGGCAAGTCACTTCACCTCTTTGAGTTTCAAAAAGTAAGAATCTTGCCTCAGAGGCAAGCTCTAATATTAGACTGGAAAGTTCTTGGCCCACAGGAGGTGCTCAGTAAGTAGCAGCCATATTTCAATATCGTTCCGGGAGGGCTTCTCAGCAGACACAGCCTTTTGGGAGCTTTAGGAATCCAGGCTGAGGAGAGAGAGTTCTTCAGGACCTTATTTCTGCAGGCCCCCAGAACTGGAGTCAGAGGAGGGAGGCCTCCTAGTGTGCACAGTGGGCAAAGTCCTCCCAGCCCCCCAGGGTCCTGGCTCCCTTCCCTGCAGCCTGTTCCTTACCAACAACAGGAGCAAAGCCCCAAGGTTAGGCAAACAAGTCAGTGATAAGGCACTTCCAGGTTGGGCCTTGCATTCAAGGCTTGTCCAGCTCTGGGGTTGGCTTCCCAGCTTAGTGAGAGTCCTACAGGCACCAATAGGGAAACCTGCCATGACCACCTGCTGATGGTGCACCTGAGGCCTTGGTGCCCTGGTACAGCCTGGGTTAATGACCTTGTTTATCCACTTGAGTCATCCGATAAGGGGCAGTCGGGCCAGCGAGCAGGCAGTGCTGTACCCTGCATAGGCTGCTTCATTGACTAAAGTGATATCAGGGCCACGTGGAGCTCCCAAAGCCCCCTCCCCCACCACTTCCCCACCAATCCTGCAGGGTCAGTGCAGTGTTTCTTTTTTTTTCAATGAACATGACTTCTGGAGTCAAGGTTGTCAGGCTGTTCCCCTCTCCCTCCCACTGGGGTTATAAATAGCACCCACAGCGCAGAGCAGAGGGTGGGAGAGCTGGGAGGAAGGAGGAGCAGATCCCCAACCATGAGTTCGAGCCAGCCAGGGACCTGCTCATGTCGGGGTGCTGCAGGCCGCCCGGCCATTCTGTATGCACTTCTGAGCCCTAGCCTCAGGGCCAGGCCCTCTGTGCCCCCAGCCCGTAGTCATTGCCTGTGCAGGCAGCACCGGCCTGTCCGGCTGTGTGCTCCCCATCGCACCTGCCGGGAAGCCTTGGATGTTCTGGCCAGAACAGTGGTCTTCCTCAGGAACCTGCCGTCCTTCTGCCAGCTGCCCCCCCAGGATCAGCAGCGGCTGCTGCGGGGCTGCTGGGGCCCCCTCTTCCTGCTGGGGTTGGCCCAAGACACTGTGACTTTCGAGGTGGCCGAGGCACCAGTTCCCAGCATACTCAAGAAGATCTTGCTGGAGGAGCCCAGCAGCAGCTCAGGCAGCGGCCAGCTGCCAGATCGACCCCAGCCCTCGCTGGCTGCGGTACAGTGGCTTCAGTGCTGCCTGGAGTCCTTCTGGAGCCTGCAGCTGGGCCCCAAGGAATATGCCTACCTGAAAGAGACCATCCTCTTCAATCCTGGTGAGCTTCTAGACACTCCTGGGGCCCAGCCAGGGAAGGCACCTGCTAAGGGCTTCACGTCCGTTATCTCTTTGGGTCCTCATTATCACCAAAAAGCCACCTCACAAAAGAGGCTCAGAGAGGTTAAGTGATTTGCTGAACGTCCACACAGCCAGGTAGGGGCAAAACAGGGATGGGAACTTGGGTTTATTCATTCCCAAGACTAGCCCTGGCCACTCTATCTAAGAAAGTGTCCTGACCCTCAGGGAAGGTGGGAGTTGGGGGCGGGAAGATGGGCAGACACAGCTGTGCCTCCGTCACAAAAAATTCTCTAGGTTCAGGAGGACCCCATAGAGAAGAATGGAAATGTGAGATGAGAATTCCTCCCCAAAAAGCCCTAGTGGAATATCTAAATTATAGTAACTATGGTGATAGTAATGAATATTCATATTATGCCTACCGTATGTTAGGCTCAATTATAAGGGTTTTGCATAGACTAGCTGATTTAAACTTCATAACATACCTAGGAGATAGGTACTATTATCTCCATTTTACGGACGAGGAAACTGAGGCACAGAGATTAATTTATCCAAGGCCATGCCACTGATAAGTGACAGTGCGGGATTCAAACCCAGGCAGCCTGGCTCTTACCCATTACTCTGGGCTGTCCCACAAATGGACGGATAAATAAAATGATAAATAAATAAATGGGGGAGGTAGTAACAGGGCCTCAAAGGCCAACCCCACAACCTCAGGGCTTGGGCCAGGATTGCTGCCTGGGAGTGGGGTACTCACCAGCCCTCTTCACCTTCTCTGCCCACAGGTGTGCCGGGCCTCCACGCCTCCTCCCACGTTGGACACCTGCAGCAAAAGGCTCATCATGCTCTGTGCAAGGCCCTGGAGACCTGGTGCCCAGCAGGCCAGGGCCGCTTGGCCCGTGTCCTCCTCACAGCCTCCACCCTCAAGTCCATTCCGCCCAGCCTGCTTGGGGACCTCTTCTTTCGCCCTATTGTTGGAGACACTGACATCGCTGGCCTCCTCGAGGACATGCTTTTGCTGAGCCAACCTGTTCCAGCCCAGGCAGAGATCAAGTGTAGGTTGGGCGGAGGCTGGCAGCGCTGATTTGGCCCAGCTGTTCCCGGGGGTGGCCTAATGCTCCCAGAGGAGGCAAGTCTGTATAGGCAGCGCTTCTGGAGTAATCTGGTCCTCGCCCAACAAGATGGGCTTTGGGGCTCCGCACTCACCACACCTGTCCCCTTGGCCGTCCTTGGTTTGACATGGTGCTCCAGCTCTCTGGCCATCCCTTAGTGATTCCTAGAGCCTCTGGGCCAAGATTCCTGTCCCCTCCCGAGGTGGGGATGGAAGCTTAGATGACCCGTTGGGCCAAGAGTCCTAATGACTTTGTACAGAACTTATCTAAGTTATTGGTTTTTGTAATAAAAGGCATGACACCCTTGGAGCCTGACACTGTAATTTGTGCATGTGGAAGGGACTGTCCCACCTCCAGGGTCTACCCTGCCCCTATCAGAAGGAGTCCAAGAGAAAGAAACCGTAAGGAGTGTTGGAGCCACTCAGGGAGCTGGGATATTAATTTTTCGGTGTGGAATGCTTATTTCATTTTGGGGGATGAGATTTATTTTGTACAGGTCTGAATCCAGGGGATGGGATCGGTTCAGGACCCCCTCACTTCCTGGCATTTATCTTTGGGGCTGGGGGTGTCTCTCCCTCTCCCCAAATCCGCTACTGACCCCTCCCTTGACCTCTGACCCCTACAGGCTCCCTCTCACCTCAACGAGCGTCAGATCACAGCCAGTGAGGAATATGAAGCAGTCCATTCCTAAACTAAAACAGACAAGGTCACTGGAATTCCTGCAGTTTGGGGTCGCTCACTTCCACCACCCCTGCTGATGACAGAAGAGGATAGTCCACTGCTCTCCCAATGGGAGGGGCAAGGGCATCTAGGGTTGACCTGGTGCAGCTGCTTGGAGGCCAAGGCTGGCTGAGGTTTAGCTGCCACACCAAATGTTCAAGTCTGAGACACTTCCATGGCAGTTAGTTCACAGATACTGCCCTGAGCTCCCCCCTACCCCCGAGTTCCCTTCCGTGGCCCCCCCGTCCCAGCCCTTCTCCTGGAATCCATTCTCATTGGCCACAACTAGAGGGGCAATGCTTGGCATAGCCATGGCCTTCAGGACCGCCCCATTCAGTGCATGGCTTGTGTCTGTTCTGATTGGTCAATGGCTGGCCCTCAGTGTTTGTTAAATATTTTGAATATCACCCAGGTTAGGGTAACTGACCTGCAGGCAGGAGGGAATGATAACAACATACATGCCTATAGGACCCCCTTTCAGGCCTCCCTCCTTCTTTAGCAATAAGGCCTGCCCCTACCAGTCCTACCCCCTTCACCACCAGTTTGGATTCTCTTCATGGGGCCAAGTTAATTATTGCTCAATGAGAGGTCATTCACTCAGGGACAACAGTTGAAGAGTTGTCATTCAGGCCTCTGCTGAAGGCCCCCAGGATACGGACCACAGGGAACTAACCATATACCCATTCTGGGCGCCCAGTGCCACAGCAAGGGCACCCCATCCCTTACCCAATCACCTACTCACCACTCAGACACCCAGAGTGACAGAAACGCACAGCTCACACCCTACAACAAAGATACATACAACTCAGACCTACAGCTCTCTCTCTGTTTCTGTCTCTGTCTCTGTCTCTCTCTCTCTCTCTCTCTCTCTCTCTCTCTCTCTCTCTCACACACACACACACACACACACACACACACACACAAAGACGTACAAGTCAGACACACCTACAGACCCATAAAACAGAACCACCATCCACTCACACACAGCATGGAAAAGCACAGCCAAGATGCACTCACTCAGTGACATACAGCAGACCCAAACACAGGACAATAGAGACATGCACCCGAGCCAGATGTTGACACATACATCCCTATGCCCAAGGGTGGGGCACACGCTATGGAGACACCCTCCCACTGGGGAATGTTCTCCATGTTCTGTAGGTCACAGGAAAGAGAACAGTGGCCCCCAAAGTAAGCAGACCTGTGTCTGCACATCTTCATGGTCTACGCAGAGCCTGCTAATCCAGCCCCAAACTGCCTGGCATTTGGGGCCTCAGCTAACCAATCACGCCCTTTCCCCATGGTGACCCCCAACATCTACCTTCCTCTCAGACAGGCCATTTGCTCAACAGCTCCCCCAAGCCAGGACGTAATCAAATTCCCAAATAGAAGCATCCTTTAGAACCCAGAACAGGCCCTGCATTCCTTTGCCCCCTAACCTCCCGCCAGAACTCCCCAACTCAGACCTTGGGCCGCCAGTCACCTCTCCCTGCCCTGCCCTTCCCAGCACTTGGACAGACACCGCCCATTTCACCTTGCAAATGCATGAGGCAACTCTTCTAAGAGCAAATGCCTTGTCTCCCCATAGGAGCCAAATTCAGAGGATTCCTGGATTTCAGGTCATTCTATCTTCTATGTTCCTTCAGTAACTGCCTCTGTCAGTTTACTGTTGCACCTCTCTGAACCTGCAGGCTGGATCTTTCTGCCCTTTCCTCCTCCAACCGTGAACAGCCATTAGAAAGTGCTCCTCTCCGCTACCCACCCCAGCCTTTTCCCTCAACTTATCTAATGTTTCCATCATCCAAATAGCTTCCCTGATTAGCCCTATCTTCCTCCTTCGCAAACTTCTTCCCTACCCCTCCACATGGTTATGGAGCTATACTTCTGTTTCTCATCTGTATCTCTTGTGTTGCTCCCTGTGCCCTGTCCAAACCTTGTGCAAGGAAGATAAAGACAAATCTAGCAAGACTAAAGAGAGAATTATAATACAATGTAATATGAGCAAGAATGCTTTCTCCATGAGACAGCAGGCCTTCCAAAGGTGGGGGACAGTGTTCCATTATCAGCAGCTTACAAGTGGGAATTGTGTCTCATAACCAGAGACGGAAGAGGACGAAACAGGCTCAGACAGGGTGTGCAACTTACTCAATGACTGATCACTATCTGTGCTGAGATTTGAACTCAGGCCTGTGTGACTGTGGAGGCCAGGCCCTTGCCACCAGCATAGGCTGGCATGAGTCATGGCCAGGAGCAGGCTGTCTGGAGCCAGCTCAGCCACTGTTTACTGACCATCAGCCATGATCCCTGTGCTCAGGCCCAGCCAGGGATGACTCACTAGGAATCAGGAGAGTGGCTGTGGCTCTGGGTCAGCGTTGGGTGCCATTTTATTATCACCATTATCTCTACCTTTATTAGCCTAATCACTGACTGCTTATTAAGCAGTCAGGCACTGAGCTGATGTGTGCTGTGTCATGTGCCAATACACCCTGACTTTCGGTGTCATAGAACCTGGGATACCAGCAAAAAGCCAGCACCCAGTATCCATCCATCCATTCATGCCATTATTCAACATCTCTCTTGATGATCACTTGTACTAGACCTTGTGCTAGATGCTAAGGGGCACAAAATACACAAGACACAGTCCCTGCATTCACTGAACATCCTGTCGTTGGCAGAGAGAGACACATAAGTAATTGTAACACAGAGTGATCTGAAATGTGATAGAGGTATGTTCAATGGGCAGCAGGAGCTCAGAAGAGGGAGGGACTAAATCTGCCTGGCGGTGGAATAATGCTTCAGCCAAGTGGTCACTGCTCTGAGCTAAAGAGAATGAATAGGGGTTTGCCAGGTAACCAAGGGATGGACATTCCAGATAGAGGGAATGACAGGTGCAAAATCACAGAGGTGACAGAGAGCAAGGGGTTCAGGTAACTGCAGATGGTCTGGGAGCAACTCGGGCCCAGGGCAGCAAGAGATGGGCCTAGAAAGGTGGACAGGGACCATGTCACAGAACAAGGCAGCAGAGAAAGGCAATCCCAGTGAAACCGATGGAGGCAACAAGGCTAAGATCTCAGGGGAATCAGGTTTAACAGAGGGGATCATTCATTCATTCCTGGCAGGTCATTCTAGGTGACTACTAAATAATAACCAGCTAACATATATTGAGAGCGATGCTCTCAACATATTACATGGGTTCCATTGTTCAATTCTCACAATAACTGTGAGGGAATCATCATCATTGTCTCTATTTTACAAATGAAGAAACTGAGGCACAGAGAGGTTAAGCGACTTGCTCAATGTTACACAGTTAATAAGTACAGTCAGGATTAAAACTCAAACGGTCTGAACTTTGGCCCTATGCTCTTAGTCACCAGGCTGTCTTGTGTCTTTAAAGGCCAGGGATTATCTGGGGCACCCGGCTGGCTCAGTCGGTGGAACATGCAACTCTGGATCTTGGGGTTGTGAGTTTGAGCCCCACGCTGGGTGTAGAGATTACTGAAAATAAAATCTTTTTTTTTTTTTTAAAGGCTAGGGATGATCAACTGGAGAATAAATGACAGTACCTACACCCCTTCCCTTCCCCACCACACTACAAGGTGGAGAACGAGAGGGGAAATGTAGCCTCGGTTACCCTTGGGTTTAAGTTTTTGATGAGAAGTCTGGCCTGTGTGTTCCCCCAGGGAAGTGGCCCCCCTTTCCCTGGAGACAGTCCCCAGCCACACCCAATGGCACATTCCCATGTTAGTGCCAGGAATATTCTTTGAATCAGCGGGGATTTACTGAGTCTACCACAGACTGAGTTCTGGAAATTTAGGCCCACAGTGGCAATGGTGTGGAACCGTAAGTGCATACCTTCTTGGGTCAGCTAACAGCGCTTCCCGAGCTCACGTCTTGCTTGCTGTAACGCATTTACTTTTCTATTTTCAGATTTTTCAAAATATGGTTTTAATTCAACCTTTTCTGTATAATATACAGAAAAACACACAAGTCACACAGGTACAGTTTGATGAGTTATCACAAAATGAGCCCCTCCCTGTAAGCACTGCCCAGCTCAAGAAATAGAGCTTTAGCGACACCCCAGAAACCATCATCACCACCGCGCTTCCCCTCCCCGCTAAATGGCATCATTATCCCTGGTTTCCAGCATCATAAGTGAGACTGTTTGCCTTAAACTTTGTATAAATGGAACCGTACAGCATATACTCTTTTGTTTGTCTTTCACTTCCCATTATGTCTGAGAGTCATTCTGACCCATTCACATTCATTGCCGTAAAGTAGCCCATTACTACACTACAATTCACTTATCCAAGATACTGCTGATGACCCTTTGGTTCATCAAATAATATTTCTTTTTTTTTAATGTTTATTTTTGAGACAGAGAGAGACAGGGTGTGAGTGGGGGAGGAGCAGAGAGAGAGAAGGAGACACAGAATCCAAAGCAGGCTCCAGGCTCTGAGCTGTCAGCACAGAGCCCGACGCGGGGCTCGAACCCACAGACCGTGAGATCATGACCTGAGCCGAAGTCAGACGCTTAACTGACTGAGCCACCCAGGTGCTCCTCAAATAATATTTCTGAGACTATTCCTGCACACACCTTTTGGTGCACAGATGTTTGCAGATCTGATGTTATATAGCAAGAAGTGTCATTACCAAGTCATAGAATGTGTGCTCAGCTTAAGTAGATCTTGTCAAGTTTTCCAAAATGGGTGTACCAATTTACACTTCCATCAGCAGATTTTAAAATCCAGGTATGTAAAATGATCCTATCCACAATTACCCAGACTCCCATTAGAACTTTTTTTCCCTCGGGGCGCCTGGGTGGCTTGTTGGTTAAGCGTCCGACTTCAGCTCAGGTCATGATCTCACGGTCCGTGAGTTCGAGCCCCGCGTCGGGCTCTGTGCTGACAGCTCAGAGCCTGGAGCCTGTTTCAGATTCTGTGTCTCCCTCTCTCTCTGACCCTCCCCTGTTCATGCTCTGTCTCTGTCTCAAAAATAAATAAACGTTAAAAAAATTTAAAAAAAAAAGAGCTTTTTTTCCCTCAAACAGGTGTCTATTCGTGATCAACACAAAGTAAACATTTGCTTTATTGTTTTTTGAAATGAATTGTTTTCCCTTTTAAGATGTTTTACTAAAATTGAGTAAAACAAAATAGCATTTATAAAACGTATGTTAAGTACAGGGGCGCCTGGGTGGCTCAGTTGGTTAAGCATTCGACTTCAGCTCGGGTCATGATCTCATGGTTTGTGGGTTTGAGCCCCATGTCGGGCTCTGTGTTGACAGGTCAGAGCCTGGAGCCTGCTTCGGATTCTCTGTCTCCCTCTCTCTCTCTGCCCCTCCACCGTTCTCTCTCTCTCTCTCTGTCTCTCAAATAAAAAAAAATTTAAATATATGTTAAGTGTAAAGGATAACAGTACAATGGAACCCTCATCATGTCCCATAAATTTTGAAGTCACCTCCCTCCTAAAGGTAATGATGACCCTGCATTTGGGGTTAATCATTTCCTTACTTTTCTTTCTTATTTTAAGTCACATTTATTTATGTATCACTAAAAAGTAGTTTTTAGTTTGTATTTTTCAACTTTATATAAAGAATTCTATTTCCTACTTGCTTATTTTCCCTCATCATCATATACCTGCTGAAAAGTACTAAATGCCGGGGGCGCCTGGGTGGCTCAGTCAGTCAGGCATCTAACTTTTGACATCGGCTCAGGTCATGATCTCACAGTTCATGGGTTTGGCCTGTGCACTGGCAGTGCGGAGCCTGCTTGGGATTCTCTGCCCCTCCCCCACTCGTGCACTCTGTCAAAATAAATAACTTAAAGAAAATCGTACTAAATGCCAACTTTTTGCTCTTACAATCACTGCATCTATGAATACTCGTATATATTGTCATATAAAATACAAATCTGGACTCAGTAAGGAGAGACTTCTTTTTAAATGATTGTTGCAGGGGTGCCTGGGTGGCTCAGTTGGTTAAGTGTCCGACTTCAGCTCAGGTCACGATCTCACGGTCCGTGAGTTCGAGCCCCGCGTCGGGCTCTGGGCTGATGGCTCAGAGCCTGGAGCCTGCTTCTGATTCTGTGTCTCCCTCTCTCTCTCTGCCCCTCCCCTGTTCATGCTCTGTCTCTCTCTGTCTCAAAAATAAATAAACGTTAAAAAAAATTAAAAAAATAAATAAAATAAATGATTGTTGCAAGCGAAGAAAGGAACTATTGCAATGGAGAAGAAACTTATTGTGATGGGACCATAAGATCTACACGTGCCTTCAAGGTTGAGACAAGAGGAGTGGATCATTCATAGGGAGGAGTAAACAGGGCTAGAAAGAACTGGGTCTGAGGAAGTGGGGTGACCAGGAGTGGCAGGATGAGACAGTAGATCAGAAAATGTTTTACCCTGAACCCAGCCTATTCTCAGGAGGGGTTGTGCGCTGGCTCACCACTTGGTGGGTGGGTGGGGGAGGCAAAGTTCAGGGACTTGGGGGAAGGAGAGGAGCTTAACCAAAGTTTGGTTAACAAGCATTTTGTTCTGATTGATCAGTGGGGACAAGCAGTTCATCTAAGCGTTTACAAGGGAAAGAACTGGAATTTGGAGTCTGTGGCTGGCCTTGACATACATGCGTATACAAGGGAGCACCCGTGAGTTTTATCTAAGTCATATAAGGAGGCGTGTTTCTTTGCAGTAAGCTGTGTTCTAGAACACAAAAGGGTGGGATCGGGTTTCTTAACCTTCACTGTTTTCCAGGATCACAGCGCTGGGTGAAGCTCAACATTGTCAATACAGGGACATATGCAAAAATTTAAGTATATACAGAGAAGTGGAATATGGGTAGCTTCACTTCCTTCTACTGGGTTACGTCATATTGTTTTCCAAAGTGGTTGTACTAGTTTCCACTCCACAGCAGTGCATGGGAGATCCAGTTACTCTGCACTATCACCAGTACCTAGGATTTAAAATTTTTTGCCAATCTGGTGGATGTTAAGTACGTCTCACTAGATTTCCTTGATAATTAATGCGATTGATGCTCTTTCATTGTTAATTGGATGTTTAGTCCACTT
Organism: Panthera uncia; assembly: GCF_023721935.1. Classification (NCBI taxonomy): domain Eukaryota; kingdom Metazoa; phylum Chordata; class Mammalia; order Carnivora; family Felidae; genus Panthera; species Panthera uncia. The sequence continues at coordinate 84,925,965 of NW_026057585.1, forward strand.
TTCAGTTGGATTATCTCTTTCTTAGAGATGTGTGGGAGTGCATGAATACGCTTTGGAAGAAGTGGATGGATGAACCACTAAAATGTCTCTAAACTGAGAAAACGGAGATTAGGTGTGGGAAATCCCCAACAACTAAAAATCTTAAAAAGTGCCCCTCCCTCAGGCTTCTAATTTTATCATCATCAGAGTCTTATGAAAGCGATCTGTAAACACATTTCCCAAGTGATGTTTTCATCATCGCCGGCTGCTCTCTGTGGGAAACCGACCCCAAATCCCGCGCCTTCTCAGCTCCTCAACCACCACCCAACGGACTAATCACCAGTTACACATCATCGCACCACGGGGGCCTCGGTGCCGCGATATTCTCGCGAGAGTTGGAAACAGCCGATCATGTGACAACGCAAGATGGCGGTGCCCAGCGAGGCGGAGGAGGAGGCCACAGTCTACTTAATAGTGAGCGGCATTCCCTCGGCTCTGCGCTCTGCCCATCTCCGGAACTACTTTAGCCAGTTCCGAGAACAGCGCGACTGTGGTTTCCTGTGTTTCCACTACCGGCATCGGCCTGAGCGGGCTCCTTCCCAGGCTTCTCCCGACTCTGCCCCAACTCCTATCGGCCAGGTTCTCGCCCAGACTTCAGTCACCGATGCCCGCACTCTTTCCCCTCCGGACTCTGCTCCCGCCCAAACCCGCACCTGCTGTTGCGTCATCTCGGTACGGGGGACAGCTCAGGCCCAGCAGCTTCTTCGCATGTACTCCGGCCGCCGGTGGCTGGATACTCAGGGGACTTGGTTGCCGGGTCGTTGTTACATCCGCAGACTTCGGCTACCTACTGAGGCATCAGGTACGGATGGGAAAGATAATAGACTAAGCCTACCGAACCTGGAACAGGGACACCTTTCATGAGGGGATAAGTCAGGTCTCTGATTATCAGGCTCTTTAAGAGTTTAGGTCATTGCCGGACAGAGCTTCAGGCTCAACGCCATGTTAAGTTTAGGGGTGGAGGTCGTGGGGGGAGGGTACGGAAAGAGGCCTATTGGGATGATCCTTCTTTTTCCAGTTTATTACATTTCTTCTGAGACCCTTTTTTTTTTTTTTTTTTCTCTCTGAGAGGTCGATATTGCACTGACACAGAAGGAAAAAAGGGAAACGAGGCTTCTTAATCACTTATTGTCTTTATTACATTTTTTTGTTGCTTCCTACCCAGCCCTCTCTTGGCAAGATGCAAATGAAAAGACAATCTCTTTTCTCTGGACAGCTCTGGAAGTCACTTTGATGGGTGGCAGGGAACAGTGCAGAGTTCTCTAATTCATTTATTCGACAAATCTAGCTTTTGTGCTCACCCAGTGTGATTCTCGCTGCTGTGCAGAAAACAGACATAGTCTGTGCTGAGGATTCAGAGAGGAAAACAGATCTGTAAAAAAGTAACTGTCACAGAGATGGCATTCTAATTGTTAACATTTGCTGAGCACTTCCTGTGTGCTTACTAGGCATTGTTCTAAGCCTTTCATTTTCTTATTGACTCCTCACAACAATCCTATAAGGTAGGAGCTATTGTTACCCATTTTATAGGTAAGGATACTGAGGGATACAGAAGGTGTGTTACATGCCTAAGGTTACAGAGCTAGGAAGTGGCAGGGTCACAGTACAAACCCAGGCATATTGACCCAGAGCCTATGCTCTGTATCAGCAAGTGTGAGATGACAGAGGAGGGAGAAACTGCTCTCCTAGAGGGATCAGGAAATGTGGCTTTTCATCTGGATCTGAAAGATAAACAGGAGTTTGTGGGAAGGAACGGTGTTCAAAGTAAATGGCACTTGCAGAGACACAGACAGAGATGTGAAAGTCCATGGAACTTTCAGGGCATGTTAAATTGTTTGGTATGGTTGAAGCACATGGTTTGAGGATGCGCAGGGAGTGGGGGTTGGTGGCAGTTGAGAATCAAAAAGTCGACAGGAACCAGATCTAAAAGAAACTTGTGTGCTCAGCCGAGGTGATGAGAAATGGCATGAAATTTTTAGGTGGTTCTGGTCAGGAAATGGAGGAAGTTACTCTGGAAAAGTATGAAAGGGAGGAACAGCATTAGGCTAAAAGATCTGAGCCAATTTCTGGCCCAAGTGTTGCTGGAGGCTTCGAGGTTTCAAGAGCCATTCTTCCTTCTGCTTTCCAAGGTTTCGGCTCCTTTCCTTTCAAAACCCGCAAGGAGCTGCAGAGTCGGAAAGCCCAGAGTGAAGCCTTTACTCTGGCTGACCTGAGGCAACTGCCAGAGCTGAACCCACCAGTGCTGATGCCCAATGGAAATGTGGGGACTCCTCTGCGGGTCTTTTTGGAATTGATCCGGGCCTGCCGCCTACCCCCTCGGATCATCACCCAGCTGCAGCTCCAGTTTCCCAAGACAGGTTCTTCCCGGCGCTATGGCAACGTACCCTTCAAGTATGAGGACTCAGAGACAGTGGAGCAGGAAGACCTTGTGTATACCGCCGAAGGCGAGGAAATACCCCAAGGAAGCTGCCTGGTGGACATACCAGCCAGCTCCTATGGAGAGCCAGAGGAGGAAGGGGAAAAGGAGGAGGAAGAAGAGTCACACTCAGATGACGTGAGTAGAGTGAGCTACCCTTTCTTTGCTGGCAGCTTAGAGAGGCTCGGCCATCAATATACTACCACTCTTCAATTGTGTATTACAATAGTTCTAAACCTGGTGGTGACGGGGCACCTGGGTGGCTCGGTCGGTTAAGCGTCTGACTTCGGCTCAGGTCATGATCTCACGGTCCGTGGGTTCGAGCCCCGCGTCGGGCTCTGTGCTGACAGCTCAGAGCCTGGAGCCTGCTTCAGATCCTGTGTCTCCCTCTCTCTGTGACCCTCCCCCATTCATGCTCTGTCTCTCTCTGTCTCAAAAATAAATAAACGTTAGAAAAAAAAAAAAAATTAAACCTGGGGGTGGGGTGGGGGTGGGGCGGTTCTCAGGAGAATTCCGAAGAGTTAGAACTCCCTGCAATTAAATATAAAACTATAAAACTGCCTTTGCATGTGCAAATACGCATTTCTTTGAGGAGAGAGGCCAGAGCTTATCGGAAGATTCTCAAAGGGACCTTCTTTGCATTCTCTAGAAGGAATATAAGGAGGGTTCTCTTCATAGATGAAAATGTACCCACCAAGAAGTAAAATCATCTAAGGAATTAGAGGCAGATGTGGGATGTGAACTTGGTCCCCTTTGCTGCTTGTCTAACCTCTGTGTGCTTTTATTACGTGGCTGAGAAATCACATCTATTTTCTGACCTTGAGTCTGTGGCTTGAACACCAGCTTCCACTCTCATTTTTTATCATGTGCGATAGACATTTCTTCTACCTCTTTCTCCAGATTTGGGTGTTCATCAGTAAAATTAGGAAAGGTGTGCTTTGGGGGGAAACTTTGTGTGTGTGCATACTCTGGGTAAAACAATAATTCATCTGTGTCTTCCAACCGCCAGCCCAGAGCTGCCAACATCTGTACTACATCCTTTGTGTAGTACTCTCTGGACTCTTCCCAGCGCCTGCTCTGCAGCAGTGATTCCTGAGGCTTCTTGGAGTTTAACTAGGACAGGAGCCCCCAAGATTTCAAGCCAGGAGTCATCCTATCATTCTGCAAGTCTAGGCAAGCAGTTGTACACATAGGCTAGCGCAGGATTCCAGAGACACTCCAAGATCCATTTCCTGCCCTGGAAGAGCCTTAATACTGCCTGAAAAGAAAAAAGTAGCAGCATCTGGAAAGGCTGTATGGTGTAGCCACGTGGGTTTGAATGCTGGCTCTGCCACTCTCCATGTACTATCTTGGGCAAATCACCTTATTCCTCTGGACCCAGGTTTCCTCATCAGTAGAATGGGAATGATGGTACTCAACCTCGCAGGGCTGTTGGGGTGATTAAAGGAGCTAAGTTATGAGAAGGGCCTGACGCACAGTAGACAATAGGTATTACTTATTGTCCCTTTTTTCTTTACGACATAACGTATAGAGGCCTAAACAGCGTGTACCGATTACCTCCAAACTGAGGAGTTTGGAGATGAGCGAGAGTGCTGTGGCCTCAGTGTGGGGGCTTCACGTGGGCTGTAGAACTTGAGGGATGAGGATTCACCAGGTGAAGAGAAAGTGGTGGGAGAGGAGGGCAGATAGTCCCAGCAGGGGGAACAGCATGGCCAGAAGCACAGGGATAAGAGGAGTTGGGCTTGGGGGAAGGCACCAAGTGTTGTGACACGGGATGGAGGGATGTGTTGGGCAAGGCTCCAAGGACCAAATGTGTGTTGCTTCTAAGAGAAATTTGGAGGCATGGAGCCTGCTGTGCTCTGAGCTGCCCTCCTTGTGGGCATGAGGTCAGGATGCTGAACAGACAGATCACCTCTGTCCACCTTCTCCAAGGACGATGACCGCGGTGAGGAGTGGGAGCGTCATGAGGCACTGCATGAAGATGTGACCAGGCAGGAACGTACCACTGAGCGGCTCTTTGAGGAGGAAATCGAGCTCAAGTGGGAGAAGGGCGGCTCCGGCCTGGTATTCTACACTGATGCCCAGTTCTGGCAGGAGGAGGAAGGAGGTAATGCTGGCATCCAGGCAAGGGCAGGAGTGATCCCTGCTGCATCCACTCAGGGCTCTCCATTCCACATGGGGATTCTCTGGCAAGGAGGCCAAATCTGGGGCTAGAGAAGAGACTTACCTTGATTGTGTATGAGAGGCCGGTCATCCTTTTTGAGGGTGGCAGATTAGTGGAATGAGGAAAAAATGCCCTCCGCCCCTGCAAATTCTGAATGCCCCCCAGCGGAGATATTTTAAAATATAACCAAAAGCCCCAAGTTCTAAGGGTACCTGAGTGGCTCAGTCGGTTGAGCATCTGATTCTTGATTTCAGCTCAGGTCGTGATCTCATATTTCGTGGGATCGAGCCCTGTGTCAGTGTGGTGCCTGCTTGGGATATATTCTCTCTCTCTCTCTCTCTCTCCCTCTCCCTCTCCCTCCCCCTCCCTCCCTCCCTCCCTCTCCCTCTCCCTCTCTTTCTCTTTCTCTCTCTGTCTCCCCCTCTCCCCCCACCTCTCTGCCCCACTCGTGTGCACTCTTGCTCTCTCTCAAAATAAATAAACATTTAAAAAAAGAGCCCCAAGTTCTAGAACATATGTCTAAGTCTAGATTTAACTCTCAACAGAACTGTGAATCCTTACTCTCTTTGATGCTTTTTATTTGCAGACTTTGATGAACAGACAGCCGATGACTGGGATGTGGACATGAGTGTATACTACGACAGAGGTACTGGGCCAGGGATTACAGTATGGGGAGGTGGAACGGGTGCCCTGACCTTGCAAGGACTCTCTACTAGGGCTTGATTAGCAGAGGCCAAGACAGGACCAGTTCCCCTGGGGTAGCCCACTGAGAGCGTTCCTCTCTTAAATCATCCCTAGTTGTGTGCATTAAGTGCTGGTTGTGGGCAGAGCCCTTTTCCTTTGTAGAGGCAGGACATGTGGGGTCAGCCCTCAGGAGGCTCTGGTTCTGATGGGCAGACCCTGGTAGAATGGGAGGTTGAGGTGTTCAGGCTCTGGTTGAGAATTTAGATTCTGGAGGGGTGCCTGGGTGGCTCAGTTGGTTAAGTGTCTGACTTTGGCTCAGGTTGTGATCTTGTGGTTTGTGAGTTCCAAGCCCCACATGGGGCTCTCTGCTGTCAGTGTGGAGCCCTCTTTGGATTCTTTGTCTCCCTCTCTCTGCCCCTCCCCACTCGCTCTCTCAATCTCTCTCTCAAAAATAAACAACAACAAAGATTTTTAAAAAAAGAGAGAATTTAGACTCTGGAGTCAAAAATGACCTGGGAGAGGTTGGGGTAGGAGGAGAAGACCTGAGTTCTAATTCTGTTTCTCATCTCATGGCTCGGTGACTTTTCTGTACCAGTTTCCTCATCTGTAAGATAGGAAAGCCAGGGTTCCTACTTTTGGTGAGCCTCCAGTCTAATGAGAGAGATCATAGTAAAGTAATAAAACACCATTCATCTTTAGATGAATATGCAAATCTTGTGAGGAGGTCCTAGAAACCTGATTTGCCCCCTTTCTGCTGAGAGAGACCCTTCTACAAACTGAGCTCTGCTTCCTCAGATGGTGGAGACAAGGATGCCCGAGACTCTGTCCAAATGCGTCTGGAACGGAGACTCCGTGATGGCCAGGAGGATGGCTCTGTGATCAAATGCCAAGTGGGCACCTTTGAGCGCCACACCAAGGTAAGCACTGTGTCTAGCCCATCGACCCCTCTCTTTTCCTTCTCTATCTCCATTCTTTCTGCCACCCCCACCCCCCTGCCCCGCAGCCCCATCTCTTGAGTCTTTGCCATTCCCTCCACAGGGCATTGGACGGAAGGTGATGGAGCAGCAGGGCTGGGCTGAGGGCAAGGGTCTGGGCAGCCGGTGTTCAGGGGTGCCTGAGGCCCTGGATAGTGATGGCCAGCACCCTAGATGCAAGCGTGGATTGGGGTGAGTATGGCCAAGAGACTTTCCTGGGGGCCCAAGCTAGGCTTCCATCTGTACCCTGGTTTCCCCCCTTCCCTCTGGTTTTGGAAGGGTATTGGAGACTCCTAGGGTTGAGCTTCAAAGCAGAATTAGAAGGAAAAGGTAGGTCTGGCACTATTAATTTTTTAGACCAAGCTCTAAGGCTTGATAGGATCACTGATCTCCTGTGGAAGTCATGCCCCCTGGTCTGAGGAGTTTGGACTTGATTGCTGTTAGGGAGTGCCTGCAAGTCACAGAATGGTGACCGTTTGTTCTAAACTCTATGTATTATTTAAAATGAAGGCAATATGTGAGACCTCTGGTTGCTGGCACTGTCGATGGAGAGATAAGAGGACTGAAGAGCAAAGATCCAAATTTAAAGGCTCGATCTGTGGGACAAACCAGACGTGCAGTAGCTACTTCTCTGTCTTTTCCCAACCCTTTATTGGAGTTTGAGAGCAGGCCTCTCAGTTGAGCCCTTTTTAATGCAGGTACCACGGAGAGAAGCTACAGCCATTTGGGCAACTGAAGAGACCCCGTGGAACTGGCTTGGGGCTCATCTCCACCATCTATGATGAGCCCCTACCCCAAGACCAAGGGGAGTCACTGCTCCGACGCCAGCCACCCACCAGCATGAAGTTTCGGGCAGACGTGGCATTTGTGAGGAGTTCCAGCTGTGCCTTGGACAACCCCTCAGAGCATGAGTGACAGGTTCGGGCCTTCCTTAGTATCACTCATAACTGCACACCGGTGGCAGCCCTCTGCCTTGGCCTTATGTCCCACCACAGCCGAAAGAACTCTGGGACCAATAATCTGCGCAGCTTGTTCACAGTGTTCTGTTCTGAACTTGCCTTCTGGCGCTCTACCTCAAGGACATTTTTACCAAAAGCCCCCTATCCTCTTTTAATATTAGGGCTGAATGACCTCAGTGGTCTCCTAACCCCAGTCCCTGTTTGGGCTTGCCCATGTTGCCTCCTCCAGTACCTTGAACAGTTGGATTGACTGAAGTTGTCAGCACAACCTTCGCTGAGCGGGGGGTTCACTGTAAAGGTCAGAAAGAGGGGGAAACGGGCCTGGAAGAGGAGAGGACCCGCGGTGCTTGGGAAGGGACGATCTTGGGGCGGGCCCTCCATCGCCTCCACCCGTGACTGGCTGGGAGCAGACAACGGAAAGGTCGCGGGAAGGTGGCCCGGGTCTGTGACCTAACGGGAGAATAAAGAAGTTTACTACCAGATTTCTCTGTATCTTCCAATTTGGGCCGGGGGAAGGTCGGGAAAATCTGGGCTAGAGTTCCCCCCCACCACCCCAAACCCGCTAGCGGAGCCCAAACCCGGAGGGGAAACGCTCCGTGTCGCCACGCCCCTAGGCGTCAAGCCGCGCCGTCATCCTGGGGGCGGGACTTCCTCTCGGGGCTCCCGTCGTTTCCGACGTCATCCGGAAGTCGGGCGCTGGTCCCCTTACACTGCGCGGGTGTCTGCGGTTCCTCCTTCGGCTACCCCGGGGCCGAAGTGTACGTCGGGGATCCCGTAGCCTTCGGCTTGTGTCTCAGCCGAGCTACTTGCTCCGCACGGGGCTGCGTGCAGCCTATGGCGGGGGCCGCCCCGACCACGGCCTTTGGGCAGGCGGTGATCGGCCCGCCTGGTTCAGGGAAGACCACGTACTGCCTGGGCATGAGTGAGTTCCTGCGCGCGCTGGGCCGGCGCGTGGCGGTGGTGAACCTGGACCCGGCCAACGAGGGGCTGCCGTACGAGTGCGCTGTGGACGTGGGCGAGCTGGTGGGGCTGGGCGACGTGATGGACGCGCTGCGGCTGGGGCCCAACGGCGGCCTGCTCTACTGCATGGAGTACCTGGAGGCCAACCTGGACTGGCTGCGTGCCAAGCTAGATCCCCTACGCGGCCACTACTTCCTCTTCGACTGCCCAGGCCAGGTGGAGCTCTGCACGCACCACGGCGCTCTGCGTAGCATCTTCTCCCAGATGGCGCATTGGGACCTCAGGGTGCGTCTTGGGTCGAGCAGGCTTCTTTTGCAGATGGAGGAACTGAGACAGGGAGGACAGATGCCACGCCCCCATGTCACACAGCGAGGTAGGGGCCGAGTCGCTTTGGAGTAAAACTGGTGTGAGTTCGAATTCAGGCTCTGCCACTGACTCGCTGTGTGGTCCTGGGTAAGTCAGTTTCTCTCTCTGAACCTCAGTTTTCTCATCTGCACAATGGATGTACTAGCACCCAATTTGGGGTTGTTAGAAGTATGGAAAGGGTTATGTAGAAAGTGGCATGGTGATTGCTGTTGTGACTTGGTGGGCAAAAGTAAATGAAATAGAGTCAGATGTAGTCAGAATGGAACTAGTTGCCCACTGGGAGACGTGGTGCAAGGCATCTTGTAAGGAGTAATGCCCCATATCTCCTGGCAGAAGGAAATGAGTGTAGCTATTAGAATGGAGCAGAAGCAGGAGGAAACTAATGGGGAAGGCTTGTACTCTGTCCTCAGAAGTCCTCAGTCTCTTGAGAAAGACGTAGGCCCCGATGTTTCCTGCCTTCCCAGGCCACTCACCCCGTCTCTTCCTCTCCTTCCAGCTGACTGCTGTCCACCTGGTGGATTCTCATTACTGCACAGACCCGGCCAAGTTCATTTCGGTACTGTGTACTTCTCTGGCCACGATGCTACATGTGGAGCTGCCCCATGTCAACCTGCTCTCCAAGATGGACCTCATTGAGCACTATGGGAAGTTGGGTGAGAGCTCCTGTTCTGGGCAGCCAAGGAGTAGGGAATGAAACATCTCAGCTGCAGGGAGCTGCCTCCAGGTCCTGACTCCTGTTTATTTTGTGCACTCTGTATGCTAGATATTGTTCTAGATTTGGGGGACAAGAGAGCTATAGATGGTGATATGTACGCTGCAAAGGAATTAAAGTGAATGGTTGGGAGTGAGTTGAATGAGCAGCGCTATTTGAGGATGAGATCTGAATGGTGAGAAGGAGCCAGCCAAGGCTGAACTGTTCTAGGCAGAGGGACCAGTAGGAGGAAAGGCCCTTAGGGAAGGAGTTTTTTTGTGTTTAAAGAAACAGTGGGGGGAGGGGAGGAAGCCCAGAGTAGTTGAGGTAGCAATAGGGGAAGGGTGGTAGGAAATGAGGTCAGAGAGGGGGGCCAGGGCTAGAACCTGTACTGTTGAAACACTGGGGAAAGCCAGTGATGAATATTAGGCAAGGAGATAGCACGAATTAAGAACATCATTTTGGCTGTTTTGTGGAGAACGAATGAGAATGAGCAAGAATGCAAACAGAGATGTTGAGGAGGTTTTTTGCAGCAGCCTAAGCAGTGGTGGTGGGAATGGAGAGAAATGGATCGATCCAGAACTTACTCAAGAAACAGGGTCTCTTGGTGGGTTGGATGTGGAGACTGAGGAATTAAGGATGACTTCAGGGGTGCCTGGGTGGCTCAGTTGGTTAAGTGTCCGACTCTTGATTTCGGCTCAGGTCACGATCCCGGGGTCATGGGATGGAGCCTTTCATCAGGCTCCGCCCTGAGCATGGAGCCTGCTTGGGATTTTCTCTTTCCCTCTGCCCCATCTTCCCTACTCACATATGCTCTGTCTAAAAATAAATAAGTAAATAATTTTTTTTTTTTTTTAAGGCTAGCTGTCAGGTTTCCAACTGAGCCAGTGGACAAATAGAGGCACCTTTGTCAGGGTGGGAAAGATTGAGGGAGAAGCAGGCTGGCACAAGGCAGGAGAGTTGCCTAGGGGCCTCATGGCCAGCATTTTTTTCCTGCACAATTAGTGCTCTCCTGAGCTGGGGGCATCAGCTCCCTAAATAGCATCTCCAGGCACAAAGGAACCTAGAGAACAAAAACTGAAATGACCAGCAGGGAACAGGAAGAAAGGTTGTTGGGATCATGGGGTCATAAAGTGTCAGGGCATTGTCCAGGGAGGCCTACTGGCTCTCAGTCAGGACATGGAGGGATGTCAGCACCTTGGAGGGGCCGCCTCAGCTCAGAGTCCTGGTCCATCTCTTGTTAAGCCCAGAAGCCCTATTTTATCAGTGCCCAGATTTGCAGTCTTCCTGAGCCCCTCTCCTCGCCTTTCATGGCCCCAGATGGCTACATGGTGATCCCTGACCTTTCTAGCTCTGACTCTGGCCAGTCATCCTTACAAAAGACTGTTGTGCAAACCAGATGAGGCCATTGAGGCCCAGAGACATTACATGAATAGCCCAAGGTCAATCACATAGCTGATGTGTTAGCTGAGATGAAATCTAAACCCACATGCACCTGGCTCAAACTGCTTAATTCCTGGGGAGAAATGTACCTATCAGGCAATCCAAGAAGTTTGTTGGAATGCCCGGAACATTATTCCTTGCAGGCAGAGGGATGTCAGTTTCTGATTAGAACACAGGAGCCAGAATGCAGGGAGTGGGTCAATCAGTCTCCAACAGCCTGATTGCCTTAGCTCATTGTGGGCCAGACCAATAGAGTAGCCCAACTGACTTGAGTTTTTTGGCAGAAATGGACCGTGCAGGGAGGCCCAGTTTCCTTTTCTTAGAGGAAGTTTGTATTCATAGAACTCCGAGTCATCTAGTCTGATGTCCTCATTTTACATTAAGAAGGAACTGGCCCAGAAGGGAAAGTGATTTATCCAAGAGGCACCCTGCTACAATCCTTATAGTGCGTGTGCTGGGTCCTGGGGCTACTACCTGACTGTGAGCTCCATGTGGCACGGACCCAGCGCTGTTCTTGGTACACATTCGATACCGTTATTTGTTACCATTGAGCAAGTGCTTCTCTGTACCAGACATTGGGATTTATAGCATTTAGTCCTCACAGCAGTCCTGTATAGCTACTACGTGGCAGAACCAATGGGTAAAACCAAGTATTTTTTTCTTAGTAACTTCATTTCACTTCCTCGACAAATATTTGTTGAATGAACGAATGAGGGAACGAAGACAAAAGGAAGAAGGAAAGGAAATGTGGTTCCTGTCCTTGGGTCTTTTACCCTGATGCCAATTGCTCCTGAACACCAGTTTCTCTCCTTAGCCTTCAACCTGGACTACTACACAGAGGTCCTGGACCTCTCCTACCTGCTCGACCACCTGGCTTCTGACCCTTTCTTCCGCCACTACCGTCAGCTCAATGAGAAACTGGTGCAGCTCATTGAAGACTACAGTCTGGTCTCCTTCATCCCTCTCAACATTCAGGTACTAGGGACTAAGAGGCCTCTTCCCTTGCCTGTAGGCTCTGACAGTGCCTGGAACTTCACCAAGCAAGGGTACAGGAGGCTCGGAAGGCCCAAACAGTGGTCTTTGTCCTGGGTCCAACTATCATTCAGTCCTCTTGGTTTTAGGACCAGTGGCTGTCATGGGCAGGATTCCAATAAAGAGAATAGACCAGACTTTGGCCCTGTCTATTCTGTATTGCTGGGTTTTCTCTACACATGTTCCCTCATCCATGTGAAAATGGGTGATATCAGAAAGTCACCATCAAGGGACTTGACCAAAGCTAAAGATAGGTCTCTCGACCTCATTTAGGATGGGCAACTATGTGTTGACTTTGCAAAGTAGTACCCAACCCCTGTGCATGGACTTGAGCAAACTTATCTCTTCCCTGTTTAATGCCATGCTTTTCTCCTCTGAAATGAGAAAGTGAACTCCACAATATTAATCCTAACAACTACCACTTATTGAAGGCTTTCTGTACTAGGCATTATGCTAAGGACTTGTACGTGCATTATTTTGATCTTTCCTTCCCATCATGTGATGTATGGACTGGTCTTATTACTTTTATGTGAATGAGCAAGTAGATTATATGCAGATTTATTGGGTGCCTAAGTTAGCTAAGTACTGTGCCAGGCACTGAGGATACCTCCACAGAAAAGTCCTTGACCTCATGGGGCACACAGTCAAATAGGAGAGGCAGATGAGTTAATAACTTGTCAAAAGTAAGCTCTAATCAGAGCTGTAGGATAGACCCAGGGGACTTTGGGTGTGCATAGAGGAGCTTATCTGTTCTGATTTGGGTGGGTTGGTGGTCAGGAGAGATGGGATGTAGCCAGGCCTCTGGGGACAAGTGGAACTACTCCAGGCACAGAAGCTGCATGAGGCAAGGTTGAAAGGGATGTTTGGAGGCTGCGGGCACTTTGAAATGTCCTCAGTTCCACACACCTCTGTTTCACTCACAAGGCTGTTTCTCTCCTCCCCACCCAGGACAAGGAGAGTGTCCAGCGGGTCCTACAGGCTGTGGATAAAGCCAATGGCTACTGCTTCGGGGTCCAAGAGCAGCGAAGCCTGGAGGCCATGATGTCTGCTGCAGTGGGAGCTGATTTCCACTTCTCCACGTATCCTTGCTCTCTAGCCTCTAGGCCACAGCCAAGGGGGGACATGAGGCTCAGGAGTGGCCACATCTCCCCTTGTAGATGACTGATCTCTTGCTGACCAGTTGGGCTCCTTGGTGACTGTCTCTCAGGTGCAAAGACTGGTCCCTTAGATGGCTTCAGTGTTGGTTGTACCTGAGGACAAAGGAGGATACTGATCAGAAGGAGCAGCAAATACGGATGCAAAGAAATGAAAAGGCATTGGTCGTTTGGGAGAGATGCAAGGGGTTCAGTTTGCTTCTTGTCCTGACTGTGAAAGGGAACGGGGGTGTAGGGGTGCAGGGGTAGTAGGCAGGGCTGACGGTGGGGGGCTTGCATGCCCTGCTGAGGCGTGTGGACTTCCGCTTGTGGGTGGGCGGTGGGAACCAGCATAGCCTGGTTGTGCAGGGTGTGACATGGTCAGGTGTACGTTATTTAAAAGCCCTCCGAGTGCAGAAATTGCGTTTAAGGGATGTGAGCGGAGGCACAAGAGTGTTTACAGTCTGTAGATGGAAAGAGATGAAACGTTAGTAGTAAGAACGGAAAGAAGGGTACAGAGTGGATAAAAGGAGGTGGGCTACCAGCGTTGGTGACTGGGTGGTTATGGGAATAGATGGAGGTGGACCAGAAGTGAGACTCCCAGGTTTCTGGCTAATACAGCGGTACGTGTGGGCAGTTCTGTTGGTCACTGAGGCAAGAAAAGGAAGGGAAGAGGACAGGGTTATCACCTGGATGGGAGGGATGGACGCTGGCAGATGTGCTGTGTTTGAGGGGACCGTGCGACAGCCAGAGCTGTCAGCTAGACCTCCAGAACTGGAGCTGGATTCGTGACCAGTGGGATGGAGCTAAGGTCACGTGCAGGTGTCCCTCAGGTCACTGAGGCCGCGGGTGAGGCAGGACAGGAAGCGCAGGCCCACTAGGATGGTTTCAGACATTTGACACTTACACAGCATGCTGGAGACCAGGGGGGCTCCAGAGCCCTTGGTATGGAGGAAGATCATTCCAGCCAGTACCTTCTGATCTGTGTCCGGCCCTGCCACACGTGGGAAACCAAGCTCGCAGGGAACCAGACAGGTTGTAAATAAAATGATGGCGGTAGAGCGCGCAGTGCTTGCTGAAGGGGTTGAGCTGCTACCTCACACTTGCAGTTAATGTGGGCAAGTTCAACTGCAGGTGCTCAGCAAACATGTGAAGGGGCAGTTTCGGTAGTCCTGAATTTTTTTGTACGCTGTGCGTTAGTTACTTTATGCATCCGTACGTGTTATGCAAGGTTCTGTTTGTAAAACGGTACACTTTTTGATAGATGATTTAAGGGATTTTCAAAGGTATTTTTAACCGTATGCATTTGTGCTGATTTTATTTATTTTTATTTTTTATTAAAAAAATTTTTTTGCGTTTATTTATTTTGAGAGAGAGAGAGTGGGGGGGGGGAGGAGCAGAGAGAGAGGAGAGAGAGAGAATCCTAAGCAGGCTCCGAGCTCAGTTCGATATCTTGAACCGTAAGATATCACCTGAGCTGAAATTGAGAGTTGGGACCCTTAACTGACTGAGCCACCCAGGCGCCCCTATTTGTGCTGATTTTAGATTCTGCCCCCTACCCTAATCCTCATAAGGTTCAACTTCACTCCACATCTAAGACAGTTAAGGATTGGGGCACCTGGGTGGCTCAGTCAATTGAGCGTCTGCCTCTTGGTTTCAGCTCAGGTCATGGTCTCACGATTCATGGGATCGAGTCCCGCATCAGGCTCTGTGCTGCCAGCACACAGCCTGCTTAGGATTCTCTCGCTCCCTCTCCCTTTGTCCCTCCCCCCAGCACGCTCAAGAGTGCACTCAAAATAAATAAACATTTTTATAAAAAGATAACTAAGGATTGGTATAAAGAAGGGAAACATCAGCTCTCCTGAGGAGCATGTGGGTCAAGGAAGCTTCACCAAGGCAGTGGCGCTGGAATTGTGTTATCTTAAAGTGAGGGTTAACCAGGCTGATTAAGAGGAAAAGGGAATTCAAAGCAAAGAGAGTAGTATATACAAAGGCATGGCGGTTCAAGGTCAAGGCACGTCTGGGGAGTTGCAAGTAGAATAGCACGACTCGTGGGCAGGACAGGGCTTTGGCTGAAGAGCAGTGATAGGGCCAGACAGATGGTCAAATAGATGCAGGGTTCCATGTGCCCTGCCCAGGAACGTGGACTCCAGGTGGAGTCCAAATGCAAGTTTGAGGTTATTTCATGTCAAGGAAGATGGACTCCACTCATCCTGAGTGATTCTCGGGGCGACTTGCACAGGAACAAGGCATTATTTCTTGAGAAAAAGAGAGGGGGAAGGGGCACAGGTTCAGAGTCTGCTTGAGTAGGGGTGCGGTGGATTTTGGTGGATGGATCCCTAAGAGATGAGAAAGAAAGTCCGTACCCTGAACATCATTTAGCGAACTACGTACTCTACTGGCAAAATCTCATTTAATCCTCATTCGGTCCCTTTTTTTTTTTTTTCCTCAAGTTCATTTATTTTGAGAGAGAGAGTATCCCAGGTATCTGCACTGTCCGCGCAGAGACTGATGCAGGGCTTGAACTCAAGAACTGTGAGATCATGAGCTGAGCCGAAACCAAGAGTCGGACGCTGAGCCACCCAGGCGCCCTTCAGTCCCTTCGTATAGATGAGGCAGTTGGGGCTGTGAGAGTGACAGGTCCAAGGTCCTTCTCCCAGGATGTGCTGGAAGGACAGTTCAAACCTCAGTCTCCCTGGTTGTGGAACCTCAGTTTCTACTAGGCGAACCTCACTGGAGTCACCTAGTAGAACAGCCACGGTGGCCATCCTTCCGTGTCTAACTGCCATCTCCTCCTCAGACCCACACCCAGGCCTCAGGCCGGCCAGCCTCACGGGGCTCACTCAGCAGTATCACAGTCTTTTCCTCCGTGAGTCTGATTGGCATCCTTCCCACTCCATGTCCCTGCTGTCCCAGAGAGGTAGAAAGAGAGAGGTAGAAGGCACCGGATAGCGCAAGCAGAAGTTAGTTGTTATCTTTGAGCTCCCCTGAGTTCCCTCCCGTGGCAGAAGAGAGGTCGGAAACACTTAGCACCTGCTGTGTACTAGGTGCCATAGTAGGCACTTTGTATTGTCTTCTTTGAGCCTCACAACTCTATCTTACAGACGAGAAAAAAGGATGTGGCAAACTCAGGATTTAAACCCCCAGTGGTCTGGCTCCAGAGCACGTGACCTAACATAGCTGCAGGGTTAGTGCCGTCTGGTCCTTTGATCCTCAGCAATGTGGGGAAGAGGCGAATACAGAAGCATTTGGGTCTGGATTGTTTGTTTGTTTAATGTTTGTGTATTTTTGAGAGAGAGGAATCATGTGCAGAGGTAGGGGAGGGGCAGAGGGAAGGGGACAGAGGACCCGAAGTGGGCTCTTTGCTGACAGCACAGAGCCCGACGTGGGGCTTGAACTCACGAACTGTGAGATTATGACCTGAAGCGAAGTCGGACACTCAGCCGACTGAGCCACCCAGGGGCTGGGGTCTGGGTGTTTTGAGGGGCCTCTCAGACCCAGTGGGTGCCTATTGCCTGGAGCTATAACGGTGAGAAAGGGAGAGGGGTGGGAGCAGAATCCGCCAGACGTGGCTATCGCGAGGCATCAGTAGAGGTCGGATCCTGCCCAGACCAGTTCCCCACCCTTGCCTGTGCCAGCATCCTTGACACGCCCTCCCTCAGCACCCTGGGCCTCCAGGAGAAGTACCTGGCATCCTCAGACCAGTCGGTGGAGCAGGAAACCATGCAGCTGTAGCAGCGAGCTGGGCCCTGCAGAGCAAGAAGCAGAACCCAGCATTGGAGAAAGCGGCAGCCGCCAATGACCACGGACAGCCCTGCCGACTCAGATCGAGAGCAGTCTCCCCAGCCGGGCAGAGCACTCGCTGCACCCTCAGTGGTTGCTGTTGCCAGGAATTCAGCACCGGCCCCACTCGGGCTACGATGGGATGTGCTACAAACACAAGAGTTTACTTTCTCCTCTTTGTACCTCCAAGCTTTCCTCAACCGTCTAGGTCCAGAGAGTTGGGGCAGAACAAGGGAACGGGACCTTCCCTTAGAAGAGGCCTATTTCTTCATACAGGACATCGTTCCCGTCCAAGCACAGGACTGTGCTAGAACTAACACTCAGTCTCCGGTGGTGCGGTTTTGTAAATTCGCAGTCGTAGCAGTGAGCCCGGTGCCTGAGTTTCCACAGGTGATGCTTCCTAGCAGATCTGAGTGTTTTGTTTTCATGGTATTTATTTTATGGTTTTATTCCTTTGGGGCAAGGGTTAACTAGTTTTCCATTTATACTGGTCATTAAAAGTTTACTTTGAAATTGCAAAAAGTGAGTTGTTTAAAGAAAAATATTAAGTATACAGCATGACCTCATAAGGAGTGTGGCTTGAGGTTGGAAATAATGGGGTTTGCTTCCTTTGGTTCTTCCTGCAACTGGTTGAGTGTAATTCATATTTTCAACCAATAGGTGGCAGTCCAGGCTTAGCAGTCACAGCCCAGAGGCAGCAGGGGACCGATGGCAACTGTGCCAGAAGTCTCATTTGCAGACACTTGGTCCTGTTAACAT
Organism: Panthera uncia; assembly: GCF_023721935.1. Taxonomy (NCBI): domain Eukaryota; kingdom Metazoa; phylum Chordata; class Mammalia; order Carnivora; family Felidae; genus Panthera; species Panthera uncia. The sequence continues at coordinate 84,943,368 of NW_026057585.1, forward strand.
GTGAGAAGGGCTCGGCCTTTTACAAAGTGCTTCCACACACATGGTTCTCCTGTGGCTCTCACAGCCATTCCCGGAGACCTAGACAAGATGGAATATTAGGAAGCCCCATTTTACAGTGAGGAAACAGATGAGTTTGAACTTGGGTCAGCCTGGCTGTCTCATTGTCCACTTTGCTGACTTCTTTTCTTTTTCTTTCTTTCTTTTCTTTCTTTTCTTTTCTTTTCTTTTCTTTTCTTTTTTTTCTTTCTTTTCTTTTCTTGTTTATTTGTTTACTTTGAAAGAGAAAGAGAGCATGCGGAGAGGGCCAGAGAGAGGGAGAGGGATTTCCAACAGGCTTCACACTGCCAGCACAGAGAGCCTGATGTGGGGCTCGGACTCACGAACTGTGAATTCATGACCTGAGCCGAAATCTAGAGTCGGACTCTTGACAAACTTAGCCACCCAGGCGCCCCTTTGCCGACTTCTTAATGGTGAAAAGTCACGGCCCTTCTCCCACAGGATTTGTGGCCAATCAGGGGGAAGAATTTAAACACCTGTAGAGTATTACTGACTCATAAATCAAGGGGAAGATAGGTCACTGGGGGTTTGGGCAGTTGGAGAATTCAGCTTAGGAAAATCTGTTCCGAAGTGGCATTGAGACGGGGGTGACGGAGCTTTGCTTCCCAATTGGAGGAGTCAGAGCAGAAGGCAGAAGAGTGAGGGGCTGTGAGGAGGCTTCTCTAGCTGGGAGAGTATGAAAGCAGCCGACCTCTGCTCCCACGCCTGGCCGAATGGGGGGTAATTACTAGGTGCTGCTTCCCCAGCCTCTTTCATCTGAGAAGTTCAAAGCACCGTACCCCTATTAACACCCTACAGTAGGTGGGGAGGATCAACAGCAAGCCAGGGAAACTGAGGCCAGGAGGCGCAGCCTGGGGATGCCTGTGAGTCACTTGTGGGGCCCGGAGCCCAGGAATCCTGACGCCCAGGTTGCTGGACAAATCCCTCATCAGGTAGGGTGTGAGGGTGGATCCTGTTTTGGAACATAGGACCAGCAGCTGTGGTCAGGGGTTCTGCTGCTTGCCCCGTCACCCTGGCTCTTACCAAAGCAAACCAGCTGGAAGGAAGGTGTCATTTGAACTTTATGGCCTTGCATCCAAGCACTCTGAGCATTTATTCTCTGCAGTCACGGAGTGGAGAAAGGTGGAAGTCAACCCACAGTTAATTTTCAGGCCTTGGTGTGATAGCAAGGGTATTTCCTCCTCCAGGGAATGTAGCTCCGTTCACCTACTGATGGCAAGATGATTTTCTGTTCCCCTGCCATGGTGGGGAGGAGTTGGAAAATGAAAAGAAAATAAGTCACCCATGATCCCATAACATACAAATAATAAAAAAATCTTTGTAATCTGCAATAAGTTTTATATTCAAATGTATAAATATATTTTGTGTTTCTCAGTCTTTTCTATACATGGAGAGGGGTAGCTAGAGCATTTGTACGAGTGGAATATGTTATACTTGCTCTGTAACCTGCGTTTTCTAGTCAACACTTATTTCATCCAGTTAAAAATATAGAGACCTTTTTAACGTCTACATAATATTCCATGGTAAGGCTATGACATTGTTTACCTGTCCAGACTCCCATGGTCCAGACTCCCTAAGTCATTACCAATTGTTTGCTGTTGTAAATTGTACCGCGATTATATTTTCGTACTCAAATCTTTGAGCCTCTGATTTTTAACTTCTGGAGAGATCCTAGAGATGAAACAGCTGATATTTCCCAGGTTCTGGATTCATATTGCCAAAATGCCTTCCAGAACAGTGGCACCTTGCCTCTCACAGACACTGTCTGAAAGTGCTCTTCTCACTTCCAGACCTCACTTGGCAATCATGAACAACTCCTGGAGGGAGGAAACCATCTCTGAGTGCCTTAGAAGGGACCTTCCCGGTCTTCTCGGCTAACCACTGACATTAGGATATATGCATTTCCTGGCTTTGAAGTGAGGACTCCCCCCGCCCCGCCCCCAAAATTGGGGAAGATACTGTTTGGAACTTAGCAGAGGCCACAGCTAATTGGAAAGGCTTCCAGCCCAGATAAAGAGGCTTAGGAGTGAACGTGATGCCCTAAAACCCACAGAGCTGAAGCACAGCCAGTCTGCTCTCAGCTGTTTCTGAATTAGCAAGATGCTCACCCACAGTTGGCTGAGAATAGGAAGCCTGATCCCATTAGAGTCTGTGGGAAGTTCTGTCTTAAGAGATTCTCTCTCCTTTCCCAGGGCTCCTGAGAGGGGAGGGGAGTGATGGCAGACCCATCCCAGCTCTAGGAAGAAGGAAGAGTCCCAGATTAGTGCACACTTTGATGAAATCAGGCCTGCTGAGGGGAGGGGAAAGCCCTACACCTTATTATCAACCCCTTGTGTCAACTCATCGTGTCCTTCATTTCCAGCCAAGGAGCCAACTTCAGACAGCCCCAGATGTCCAGGTGGCCTAAGACTGAGGAGCTATGAGGGGATGGGCTGGGGATTTGGAACCCAGACGAGGTGAGAAAATACGAATATTGGTAAAAATGCTCCAGACTAGACTACATCGCAAAGTTTTAATTTTGTTTCCCCATCCAAAACCTTGAAGCAGTTGAGGGAAATGAGAGGCCCCTTCAAAGCCATCCCCATCACGTGAATCTACAGCCTCCTTGCTGCAAGAATCTGAAATCAGGTTTTTCCCAACTGGACATTTAGACATTGGAGGGTGTGTGTGTGTGAGTGTGTGTGTGCGCGCGCGCACGAGCGTGCACATGCATGTGTGTGAATATCTGCTTGCTGTGCAAATACGGCGTCAAGAAGTGTTCCTAGTGCTCCCCTTCCCACTGATCACCACCTCTTCCTGGACATTAATCCTGAAGCCTTCACAGTCCTCGTGGAATGAAAAAACAGCAAAGGAGGAACACTGGAACGTGGGTAAGATTTCTCCCAACTCTTGAGTCGTACCAGTGGTCACTAGCCTATTCTGACCTAAACATCAGGCCACTCTACAGTCAAGACAGGGACATTTCAGGTTCACTTTATCTGGGGGGAGAGCGGGGCGGGGGGGGGGGCATATGTCTTCCTTCTTTTCTTCTAACAAATACCTCTTGAGTACCATCATCTGATGTATTAAATATTGTGCCTAGACACAGACTGAAGACTCCGTGCTTTCCAGAGTCTGAGGTTTCCTCCTTTATCTCTAGACAAATAATGAGTTAAATTTCCCAGAGAGCAGCCAGAAGATTGGGTGGAGATGAGAGATGAATCAGCCTCTGACACCCCCAGGGTGACATACCTGTCTGCTACCCCCACAGACATTCCTGGCTCCTGACTCAGTGGGTAGGTGAGGCCGTGGGGGGGGGGGGCGGGGGGGGGAAGGTTCTGAGAGGAGGAGCACCTACCCTGCAGAAACCTGCCTCCCCCCCCCCCCCCCCCCCACAGGAGGGGTGGGGCGGGGGGGGGGGGGGCTGTGAACAGAATTGAAGAGGAACAAAGAATGTAACCAGGTGAAGAAACCTTAATTTAGTGAACGTGCCAGCAAATTGGTCCTCTGCACAGTCTTTTCTCATGAAGACAATTCCTTTCTGCCGGGCCCCAGGGTGGTGTTAGATTAAGAAGTCTTCCTTGATTATTGGAAAGTCACCAAGATACGAGCAGGGCGGCATAGCATAATGTGGTCCTTTTCAAACTTATTTTTAACTCCTGAAACTCCAGTATACAAAACAGACCTATGTGTGGCTACCTTAGCCAACTCGTGCGGAAACAGGGGCAACCCAGACTGCTGGGCTCCTGCCCTGTGGCAGTTTATGGGGAACCCTCCGAACACGATTTGGAAACAGCGGTTGTAGTTTAAAAACCATGGGCCTTGGAGTTAGACGTGCTGCCCTCTCTAGACACAGAAGTCATTGTATGACCTTGGTTATTAGGTTATTGAACTGCTCTGAGCCTCGGTCTCTTCATACACAAAGATGATATGTATTGCTGTGAGGATCAAGGTGTGAACGTGGCTGGCACATGGCCGTCATGCCAGCTGCTATGATTACTGTACTCTGTTCTCTAGGAAGAAGGACTGGGGCACTGTGGGTCAGTTGTGCAATCTTGGTGCAAGCATCCAAGATTAGGTCTTCCCAAAAAGGCACCGGACATTCGGACATTGGATGTGTGTGTGTGTGTGTGTGTGTGTGTGTAGGAGTATCTTGCCTTTCGGGAAGGAGCCATAGTGGCCTGCCTGACCCCAGTGACTTGGCCTCCCTCAGGTGCCTGGTTAGTTCGGAGAAGGCACCTGACTCCAAAGGCACCCCTTATCTCCCATTCCTGTGGATCTGCAGAGCCAGTTTGCATTTTGCTGTCTCAAGGAAGTACATACATGAGAAGATACCTTCTTTAGAAAATTTTAGGTTGTAGATTTTCCTCATACCACTCACATTCTTGGGAGAGGAAGATCTTTGCAAGGGCTTAGCCTCCATTTCCTGGGGGGATAATCTGGCAGTACAGGAAGGATAGGGCTGGGGTTACTTGAATCTTTGTGAGCCCAGTCTCTGTCTAGACAGCCCTGCCTCATCCCAGAACCAGCTTTATTTCCATTTCTACAATAGCACTGGCACTAAACCGGTTTCCGGGCGTTTGGAAGGATGGTTTTAAAACTGAGTTCCAAGGGGCGTCTGGGTGGCTCAGTCAGTTAAGCATTAGCCTTCGGCTTAGGTCATGATCTCACGGTTTGTGAGTTTGAGCCCCACATCAGTCTCTACTGTCAGCACAGAGCCCATTTCAGATCCTGTCTCTCTCTCTCTCTGTCCCTCCCCTGCTCTCTCTCTTTCAAAAATAAACATTTTAAAAGAGTTATTTAAAAATTAAAAAAATTAATAAAGCCGAGAACCTTCCTGCGCAAAACCCTGGCTGGAGACACTGTAGGAAGAAAGGAAAAATGATTAGACAAAGTTACCATTTTTAGGAAGCTCTCTCAGGAGATGAGAAATAAACTCAGGACCTAGCTGCAAACCCAGAGGCAGAGGCAAGTAGATATGAATCATAACTGAATTAATGTACCTATATAAACTAAAGGAGTTGGTAGGATATATTCTGTAATACTGTATGTGTGTTAAAGGGAGGTGGCTACCCATGTTTTGACCTGAAGATGGGCTTTGAAATTTGGAAAACCTGTGGAAAGGCCAGTGGAACCAAAATAAAATGCACCTGCCACGAAACTCATCCTTCTTGAGGGTGCAGTCAGGGGTTTTTAGTATATTCACAAAGGTGTGCAAATACCAACTATTTGAATCTGGAACATTGCATCACCCCCCCCCCCCCCAAAAAAAGTCTGTGCCCAGTAGCAGTCGGACTGAAGAATTTTACCTGTCAAATTCTAGCCAGGAAGAGACGGCAAGAGATGCTAGACCCCACTCTGGGTAACAGTAAGAATGCTTTAGAGAGATTATGTCGTCAACAAAAAGGTCCAAGGCTTTCATGGTCAGAAGCCGGTGCCTAAGCCAGCTCACATCTAGCCATCTGATTTGGTGATATTCCAACCCACAGCATCTGCTTTCGAAATCTGTCAGCACCAACACACTACCTCAGGGTGGCTCATTTCTTTCCCGATATAGCGCAACCATGAGTGGTATAGAGGGGAGAGGCAAAAGTCAGAGGCTGAGAGAAAAGAAGAGAGAAGTACCTTTCCCAGGACCTACCCCATTAAGAGAAAGTCACCAGACCTGCCTGGTAAGAGAAACTGGGTCACTTCCAGAGCCGAGGGAGAGTCATTTGCCCTAGCCCGGAATCTCTGCCTGCTTTGGAACCTTGAAACCCTACACCCTTCCAGGAAAGGAGAGGAGAATACAGGCGACTTAGAAGGCAGCAGGAGTGGTCCTGCCAGCTTCCCCTGTAGAATTAGTATCTCTGATAAAAGCCTTCAATTTCAAGTCCCCTGGTTGTGACCAAATTTGGACTCTGGGGAATCTGATGAGGCTGGACCGAGATCCCATTTTGCCAGGGGAAGCAGTGACCACTTGATGTCAGGACCCTGTCTCAGGTGGACCGGTGAGCATGCAGGTCAGCTTTGGCAGTAAAGGTGCTCCTCAGGACGGGGGCTGATTATTGGCACAGAAATGGATAAATCCTCGACTACTGATGCTGGAAGGATTCATAATAGCTAACGTGTATTAAACATGCACTATGGGCTACTATATGTGCCTGTATCTTCTCAAGCTTCATAGCAACTCTTAGAGGAAGGTACTATTTTTTAGGGGCACCTGGGTGGCTCAGTCGGTTAAGCCTCCGATTTCTGCTCAGGTCATGATCTCATGGTTTGTGAGTTTCGAGCCCTACGTCGGGCTCGGTGCAGACAGCTCAGAGCCTGGAGCCTGCTTCGGATTCTGTGTCTCCCTCTCTGCCCCTTCCCCACTAGTGCTCTCTCTCTCTCTCTCTCTCAAAAATAAATATTTTTAAAAAATTAAAAGAGGAAGGTACTGTTTTTTAACCCCACTTTATAAACGAGGGCACAAACACACGCAATGTTCAGAGCCTTGACCGAGAAGGGCTGGGATTCAAACCCAGGCAGTTTTGACATCACCGTTTGTTAGACTTTTGCCCAAGCCCTTTGATACTGAAGGGGAAACTGAGACCCAGGGGATGTATGGCTTTTCCAAAGTCGCACAGCCAGTCATGGACACGATCCAAGCCCGTCGGTTCAGGGCTGCCTGGATGCTGGAGTGTAGTGGGGACGCCTTGGTGGCAGGGCTGCCGACCCTGCCCGCCCGGCCAGGCCCGGGCACCACCGCCCGGTAGAGCAGATGACTCAAAGGGCGGGGACTGCTTTTTCCGCACGGCCCCTCCCCGTCCCGCTGCTCTGAGGATGCGGAGCTCTCGGGCCGGGCGGGTGACAACTTGTCTGGGTGAAACCGGCAAAGCGCCGCCTCTGGCCCTTGGCGGGTGGCGGGGGCCCCTCAGTCCCGCTGCGCGTCGCGACGCCGGCGGGGCGGGCCGGGTGGCGGGAAGACGCCCCGCGCGCGTTTCGCCGCTCTCTCCCCCATTGGCCAGTCGGGCCCCAGGGGCGGTACCCTGAGCGGCTCTCCGCCGGGATTGGACGGCAGCGGCCTGGGGCCCGCCTCCAGCCCGGGGCTGCGAAGGCTGGAGCGAGCCAGGCGGCCGCAGGTCGCGGCGTGCTGGAGCCGGGAGCGGAGGCGGCAAACAGGGATGGCCTGGGCGGGCCTCGGCTCCCCGCGGCCCTGCCCACCCAGCTCGCGGCTCCTCCTCGTCCGCCCGTTTCAGGTCGCCCCCTGGTCCGAACACGGGGGCGGGCACTCCCCTCTCCTCGGATGTGGGCTTTTAATGGCGTCATGCCCCTGCCCAGATTGTGCTCCCCTCCTCTCAGACCCGAGCCCCTGATGGGACTGTTCCTCCCTTGCAAATCTAGGGTGCGCACTGCCGCTCACTACAGCCTTTCCTTGCGGCGCTGACTCCCTGCTTTCCTGTCCCCCGCAGGTCTGAGATCTGGAGCCTCCCGCCCTGCGGCCGGGGCCGAGCAGCCTCAGAGCCGCCTTTGCGCTCGCCTGACCCTCCCAGGACCAGACCGGTTTGTTGGGGGTCACCGTGATGGAGAGCTGAACACTCCCCACCCCACCCCCACCCCCCCACGATTGGCACCAGCCTCTCACCTGGAATCACTGAGCCAGCCCCTTGAGAGGTCAAGAAGCAAAAGTCAAGGTCTCTGTAAATCAGAAGCCAAGCCCTGTCCCACCCCTCCGCCAATAACTGGAAGAGACAGGAGGAGTGTCACAGGGGAACTTTATTGAAACATGGTCACACCCAACAGACACACTTTCCCTCTCATCCTGGGTCTTGCGCTCTCTCTCTCTCACTCGCTCTCGCTCGCTCACACACACACACACACACACACACACACACACTCATCTCCACACAGTCCAGCTCTCAGTCACAAGGGTGGGACACTCCTCAATTCCTAAGATTCAGAGGCAACAGGGGGCGGGAGAGAGGCGGGGGTGGGGGAAGAGGTGGCCCGGTTGGCGGTGGGAGGGGTGGAGGAGGGGCGCAGAGAGCAGGGGTGGGTGGGCTGACCGCTGGTGAGGAGCATCGACGGCCGCAGGAAGAGGGGTCCCCCTGGCTCCAGCTGGCCTCCGCTCTGCTGGTCCCTCTCTCGGAGCTCTTGTGAGCCGGGGAGCAGAGCATCCGGGGAGAAGGGTCGGGCCTCCCACCCCGTACTAGTCCTCTCTGCCACGGGCGGGGGCGCTGGAGAGGGCAGGGGCGCGGCAGGGAGGGGGCGGGCGCGGCTCAGCTCTGGGGTTCCTCGGGAGCCTCGCCCCCCTCCTCCCCGGCGTTGTCGGCCGTCCACAGCGTCAGGTTGTCTCGCAGCAGCTGCATGATGAGGGTGCTGTCCTTGTAGGAGTCCTCGCTGAGGGTGTGCAGGTCAGCCATGGCCTCGTCGAAGGTGGTCTTGGCCAGCGAGATGGCCTCCTCGGGGCTGTTGGCGATCTCGTAGTGGAAGACTGAAAAGTTCAGCGCCAGGCCCAGGCGGATGGGGTTGGTGGGCGGCATCTCCTTCTTGCTGATGTCCATGGCCTCCTGGTAGGCGGACCGGGCCGAGTCAATGATGCGCTTCTTGTCGTCACCAGTGGCCACCTCAGCCAGGTAGCGGTAGTAGTCACCCTTCATTTTCAGGTAGAAGACCCGACTCTCGGCGTCACCGGCCTCCTTGATGAGGTGGGTGTCCAGCAGGCCCAGCACTGTGTCACACACGCCCCGGAGCTCAGTCTCCACCTTCTCCCGGTACTCTCGCACCTCCGGGCCCTTCTCTTCCGAGCTCTCCTCGTTGCCTTTCTGCTCGATACTGGACAGGACCCTCCAGGCAGCCCTCTGGCCGCCCACCACATTCTTGTAGGCCACTGAGAGCAGGTTTCGCTCTTCGCAGGATAGCTCCTCACCCTTTTCCACGGCGCTCTTCATGAAGGCTGCCATGTCCTCGTAGCGTTCGGCCTGCTCTGCCAACTTGGCCTTCTGGATCAGACTGGCTCTCTCCATGGCTCTGGCGACAGACACAGGCGGCGGGCTAACTGGCTGCCTCGAAACCAATGCCGGATTCTGTGCCTCTCCTGCTGTCTGCCTGCCTTTTGGCTGGGTGGCCTGGCCTCGGAGAAGGGTGGGGAGGGACAGAGGGCGGGGCTGGGGCCCGGACCTGCCTCCCGCTTCTCTTCTCTTCTCCCCACACCCTTTCCGGCTTTTCCTTAAAGGTAAAAGGCTAAGATGTGGGGTGAGTCATCAAGGCAGTCAGCAGGAGAAATCCGGCCCCACCTGCACAGACACCTTTCCAGGCTCCAGGCTGCCCCCTCTTGTTCAGGGCTTCGATTTACATGGGTGCCCACAGAGCGGCCCCACTTTCTCAAATCAGATCTTCCTTCCCGGTGTTCTTCCAGGGGCTGAGGGTTCTTCAACCAACCGGCCGCTTCAGCCTGGCTAGAAGCCACGAAGCCAGGTGCAGGAGGATGGGGTTCCTAATCCTATCAGGTACGTTTCCCAGCCTTGCTTCAGGGGAGCTAATTACGTTTAGGTAGGGCTGTGGTTTCCCAAGCACCTTCACGATTGAATTTAATCCCTACCGTGTCTCTGCGAGATGGGCCAGACTGTGACTATTACTCCCACTTTAGAGATGGGAATGCTAAGGCTCAGAGAAGTATGAGATTTGCTCAGGGTCACACAGCTACTAAGTCCCCAGCATCCTACTTCCTTTGGCTTCTCTCGTCGAGGCCTCTGACTTGTGAGCTCCAGGCTGTATTTAGAAGTGAGATCCAGGCTTCTTCCAGAGTCGGCCTGAGATGGCGCTATCCCCTGGTCATCACTGCCCCCCAGGGTTCCCGCTGAGTTCCCAGAATGCACAGGTGGCATCTTTCAGGGTGCCACTTAATGAGGTGTTTAACGAGCGGCCCCTGACGCTCCAGCCCAGCCTTTGTAATTAATCACCTGGTAGGTTTGTTGGACACCTTCCCCATCACAGCACAATTTTCCCTTTCAAGTTGGTGGCCTGTTGCCACTTGTTTGAGGACCTACCCTCTGGCTCTCCACGCCAGGTCACCTACCCCCTCCAAGCCGCCTGCCATCATGTATCAGTGGGGTTCACACAGGGTGGGGGCCCAGCTCTCCTGACTGACTCAGCCTGCCCTCTGTCAGAGGCTGGGAAGCAGGCCACTTGGGTGCTCAGTCCAATTTGGTTCCCCGGGGGGGGGAAGCTAGCACCTGGGGAGAGAGACAGGACCGAGAAAAAAGAAAGTGGTGGTGACACATACCATTTTGTTTTAGGGCATAGCAATCTCCAGCCTGCCTCTCAGAAATGCCCCGTCCCTTCCGTTTGACTATGGCCCTTCCTCTGACCCCTGGCAGAGGCCTCAGAGATGGGAGACTTCTTTCTGGCCAACCTTCTGTCCCTGTTTGCTGGGATGCTGTCTCATTCAGCCAGGAGTTTCACCTAAAGGTGTTGGCTGTGCCTGTGAGGGTGGGTTCCTACTTACCTGCCCCACCCCTAGCCAAAGCTCCGATGGGGCTCAGGGGTGGGGCTCCCCTCACTGGGATCCAGCCAGCTTAATCTTTGAGCCAGGACCATTTCATAGGCCTGTTCCTCCCTAGTTCCTCTTGGTGCCCGAATACCCACCTTCCCCTCCTGGAGGCGGGCTTAGGCCAGAACTCTGAGGCCCAAAGATGAGATCTGTCTCTTTGAAGAAAAAGTAGGAACATGCCTGGGCTGAGGCTACACATTTCCAAGGAAGCAGAAGGGATTTTAGGCTTGCCATCCCTAAGACTCGGCTCAGATTGGATCCCCGAGACAGAAAATGATGGAAAGGAAATGCACTAAGGTAACTAGTTTAATAGAGCATATCTTTAAAGTGGTATTCTGAGTGATTTATTTTCTTTTGATTTCCCTATTCTCTTCAATGATAGATATGTATTTTTCTACGAGACACAGAATAGCCTAGTGTCGTTGGAATCAGACTGCCTGGGCTCAATTTTTGGAAGCTGTCAGGACCTTGACCAAGTGCCTTAACCGCTATAAGTCTCCATCTTCGTAAGTGTAAAATGGGGCTTGTCGTGAGGATTAAATGAGTTGATGGAAAGCGCTTAGTAGAGTGAATGGTAACCATTATTACCATGTGAAAAAAATCCAACCAATCTTATTATTATAATCACATACACTCAAAACACTAACATGGAGCTGGGGGTTCTGTGACATGAGAAAGGGTCTCAAACCAAGCCTCAGCCGAGTGTCCCTGGGGGAGAGAAGACAGGTGAATGGTCAAATGCACTGCCTCAGCAAGGCCTCCTCCCTCCCCGTCAGACATTCCTCTGGCCTAAGCAGGCCCTAGGCTCTCTAGGACTAGTCCTTCGCGCTAGTCATCCAGCCCAGGCTTTCCCAAGTCCTGGGAGGGGGAGGGAGGAAACTGGAGATCCCAGAACACCAGAAACCTGGAAGGCACGGCCTGGCAGGCCTAGGCATTTTGGAGTTGCTCTGTCTCTAGGGAGGCGGCATTCCCTTCCTATCACTCAAGCCAAGGGACCTGGTGGTGGTTCACACCACAAGCTCCAGGCCTTCGGCCCAGCCAGAAACCCAGAAACGAGAGGGAAGAGAAACCTCTTCACTCTTCCCCCTCCCCTGCTGAAGCTTAGGGGTGAATCTGGGAGCCAGGCTGCCTAACACCTCCTGCCCGCTCTGGCCTGTCGATCCTGACTCAGTTCCTGTCTCAGACACCTCCCTTTGCCTCCAGGCCTCCGTTTCCCAAGTCCAGAAGCCCAGGCAGGCAGGAGGCGGCAGGCCCCAGCAGGGCACTGAGTTCCACCGTCAGCCTCCTGAGTCAGCAGGACAGGAGCTGGGGCCTCGGCCCCAGGGGGCATTCCTCATCTTGCCTGCTACCTCCCCATCCTTCCATATAGCATCCATCCTGCCAGCAGGTTCAAGGCTCTGGTCCAGCCCTTAGCTGGTAATCACGGGCTTCGAAGGGTTGTGGCACAGAGAAGGCAGCAACCGGTTGCTATCCATCTCCACTGAGAACAGAGGACAGGGCTCCAAATGCAGCAGGAGGGACTCTGGTTAGATTCCAGAAGGAACTTCCTACAAAATGTTGTTGAGTCTTGGAATGATCAAACAAGTAACTGGATGAAGCTATGGTACCTCTCCTGCTGGTTAGTTGTAAGAGTTCAGTTATCCAGACAAGAGCTCACTCTACTAGTTGCCTTTGGGAGGAAATATTAGATTAGTTTTAAGTGACTCAGCTGTCCTGAGTCCTTTTCTCCTCCAGGCACTGTTGTTTAGAGTATCCCACATCTCCTAGACCAGTCCAGTCTAGGACATAGTGTGGGGTTTGTGGAAGAATGGAATGAGGTCAGGCTGTGGGACTGCATCCCACCTCTGTTATAAGGTCTCGGACAGGTCCCTTCCTGCCCCTGAGCCTCAGTTTCCCCATCAGTACAGGAAAGCCAGTACAGATCATCTCTGATGGCTACGGATAACATCTTGTGATTGGGTTTCTCCTTCTGAGATCCCCTCCTCCCCAAGCAGCCCTATTCATTCCTTGGCTAGTGCAGAATGGTCAGGAGTTGGGGCAGATATGGGGTCCAAATCCGAGATTTGCTGCTTTGTCAGCTTCGGGAGAACCTTGGCAACTGCTGTGCCTTCCTTGAGCCTCAGTTCCCTCCTCTGTAAAAAGGCTGACATCACCTCTCTCATAGCTTTAGGTGAGAAAACGGGCCTGGCACTTGGCTAGCCCTTGCTAAATGGCTGCTGTCATTTTTTTTTTTTTTTTAGCTCTTAGCATACTGTGTGTGCCTCTCAACACGGGCCAGCTGCTGGGGAGAGGGAAGGCTCCTTGACATGGCTACCCTGGGCTGGGCTCAGTTCAGGGGGTGACAGTCCCCGCTTGGGTTGGGACTTCTCAGAGCTGAGGTCACCTAAGGCTTGGAGGCCTCTGGCACTGAGACCAGTTCTAGGAGGGCAGAGTGAAGAGGACATTGGCCACTCCTCCCGTGTCACTTCTGGCTTCGCTGTGCCTTTTTTAAATCTCCGGAAGGGCACTGACCGACTGGAACAGAACCGGCAGTGGGGGCGAGCCAGATGTTCTGCACACTCATCACAGGCCTCAGGCCTGGACCCCGAAGGAAAGGTGGCACCAGACAGCCAAGGATATGGCAAGAAGAGGGAAACCTTTATTTGGTTAAAAAAGGTACAGACAGCAAACAAGCAGCCCCCAGCCGTGGGCTCAGCAGACTTCCTAGGCCCGGCCCAGTTTCCATTAGCTCGTCTGAAGAACGCCGGGCTGTGGAGCCAGCCCCGTCCCTCAGTGCCCGGAGCAAAGGGTACAAGCATCCTCCTGGCATCGCACCTACTTGGGGTAGTGGGGACGGAGGGGGCCGTGGGAACAGTGTCAAACCGGTTGTGCTTAGAACAGTCACCAAACTTGTTCGGCAGCGTCATCAACCACCAACACCCCAGAGGCTCCCGAAGGAACCTGCTCAGCCCCACTGTGGCTCTGCCTGACTCTGGGAGGGGGCAGGCTGTAAGGCAAGATTCCTGAAGAGTCTCGACACCTTACAAATCTGGGGAAGGGGAAGGGGAAGGGGAGTGGAGACGGGGGTGAGTTTCAGCGTCGTATTGTATCACCGTGCTGACAGCTGTGGTATGGCTTTCTACACTCTGGCGTGGAGTGGGGGTGGGGGCAGAAAGGCCAGCCCCCGCCCCCTGTGGGGGGCTCTGGAGAGCACAAGGGCGGGGCGGGCTTGGGGGCAGACCCTGTAGGCACGGACGGTGGCAGGTGGGCCACAGGTTAGGCAGGTGGAGGTGCCGGGTGCCGGGCTCCCCTCAGGCCGCTCCTGGAGAGGCAGAGAGCAGCAGTCCTCAGGAGGTCCTTAAGCCCCCGCACACACTGGAGATCCCCGCAGGACAGCAAAGAAGGAGAAGAGAGAGGGTTAGCGGACCCGGGAGGAGACAGGAGGCCTGCGGGGGGGGGGGGGGGGGCCCCCCGCCCCCCCGGCCCCTGCCTCTTCCCCGCGGGGGGGCCACGGCTGGGGCAGCAGGCAAGGACGCAGCAGAGACACGGGCAGGGGAAGCTCAGCGGGGACGGAAAGCAGGGCACAGGTGTTCGTGACTGAGGGCTCCTGCGCACCAGGACACCCCAGAACAGGCCCAAGCACCTCCGAGCAGGTCCGCCGCCCCTCCCCAACCTCACCCTTCACCTCCTGCTCCAGTGGGAGCTGCTTCCTCAGTCCAGAGCAGGGCTGGGCCCTCAGCCCTGCCTTCATGCCCCCGTCCTTCTGCTTGGGGGGGAGGGGGGAGCCCTGGGGGCCCTACCACCGCCAGCACACACACCACACCACACACCAGACAGATGAATGGGCTCCATGGGGTTGGCAAGGCATGCGATGGGGATGAGATGGCGTGTGAGGAGACTAGGCGGTGCTGGCCGACAGGGGAGACACGGTCTTACCAGCTAACCCTCTGCAAAGAGGCCTGTTAGCTCCCCTCAGGCTGTGCAGGAGATGGCAAAATCCTGACAGGTGTCCTCCTGGGGGAGATACCAGAGAGGTGGGCCAGTGTTACGAGTCGTCTGGCTGGGCCCCGCTGCTCAAGGCGGGGCTGGGGGCCAGGGAGGCTCCGGCTCGCAGATTGGAATCTAGGGTCTCGTAAACATTTTCTTAGCTGAGCGGTCACTGGGGGTCAGAGCGAAAAGGCAGCAAGGAAAAAGAACCTGGGGGTCTCCAAATCCCGGAGGCAGGGGAAAGTAGAGGGGACAAAAAGGGGACAGGATGGCCTCTTCTTACATGCCTATGGGGGCCACCTTGCTCAGTCTCCAGCAGACAGACTCGGCCAGGAGAGGAGACCTTTAGCCACATCACTGGCCTTCCTGCCTTCTGTCTCCCCAGGAAAGACCAAGTTTGGCTGAAAGAACAGAGGGCTGCCAGTCGGAGCCTCAGCAAAGAAAGAGCAAACAAAAACCAAACCAAAGCAAATCAACTCTTAAAAACGAAAATTTTATTACAAGCAGGAACAAAGAATACTGGCTTAAATAAAAGGCAGGGGGCTTCCCCTCCTCTAGCCAGCCCCCTCCCCACTTGCAGCATGGCCCGGGGTCCTGGCGCTGGGGCGAGGCTGTTTCTCCCAGGGGGGACCCTCTGCAGCTGCCAGTTCTCAGCTGCCTGTGACCCACTAGCTTCTGCAGCAAGGAAGGGCAAGAGGCGAGGACTTCCTAGGTCACTTTCCAAGGGCTTCAGCCCACTTGAAGGGCCAAGGAGGGAGACAGAACAATCTCCTATCTACTTTTGACAAGAAACTACAGTTCCCCGCAGAGAAGAGACATCCTTTGACTTTGGGGCCCAGACGTAGGCCAACCTTCACTCGCTTCTCGGCCCACCCTGCTCCTTCCTCCCTTTTCTCTGGATGGAGTCCTCCAGCTGGCAGAGAGTCCCTGTTCTCTGGCCGCTGGCACCAGGTCCCATACTCAGAGCCGGGAGGAGGGTGTGCGGCTTGGAGAGTGGCAGCCGCTCCCCACAGCCATTACCCCATCCACCACGCCCAGCCTCAGCCAGTCTGGGCAGGTCCCAGGCTTCCTGATGTCCGAGGAGGAAGGGAAGATAGGAGGGTGGGGGCTGAGCTGCAGCGGGGAACCCAGAGGTCTCTTGCGATCACTGCACAGGCTCCCTGTTGCCGTGGCTCAGGCCGCTCCATGCTGCTGCCAGCTGACACCCGAGGGGGATGGCAGGGAGAGGGGCAGCCCAGGGGATGTAGGGAAGCGGGAGCCAGCCGCATTCATACAAGGGCACACGCGAACACACGCACACACACTCACTCACAGCCAGACGTTCTCTTATAAATTTATAAAACCCAACTTGCTTTCTGCTAATCTTTAACCTGGCACTACACAGATAGCAATGTGGCCGACTGTTTTTTCTTCCACTTAAAAAATGCTACGTAGAAAAGAGGCCTATAAAATTGTGCAAAATACCCAGCATTAATAAACCCGTTTCAAGTATTGCCAGCAAGAGGATAACCCACCCAGCCCAAGAACTGACTTGGGAGAGAGGTGGGGAGGCAGGGAGGTCAGACTGGGATCCCTCAGAGAACCCTCCATGGGTAGAGAGCAGGCAAGGCCCCCACTTCCTAGCGTGCTGCCCAGGAATCACGCAGGAGCTGAGGTCTTGGGTGCCTCGCTGGCTGGTTCAGCCTTCTCTGACACAGGCCGTCTCCCACCACCCCCAACTCTGCCCTATCCATCTAGAACCCCAGCTCCACCCTACTGGCCGATGCCATACGAAAAAACACGAACGGAAGAAAGAACAATGGTCATCACAAAAAGAATGAAGGAGCCCACAAACCACAACGGCCCACGGAGGCATCCTCTCCCACAGCCCGCTGTCCAGAGCCGAATGCTCTTAGGCCCACTTCACCCCCAGGACCCCAGCTGAGCAGAGCCCACCGGCCCCTCCACCTGGGAGGTATCGCACGCAGTCCGCACCCTCATTCACACGGGGCTCGCCCCGGCACAGGCAGAGACTCGGCACGGTCCCCTCGCGGCCTCAGGGGCCCTGGCCTCTCTCTCTCCTGTCACTCCTGCCGCTGATCAGCTGCGGGGATCTAGGGCCCAAGGCTGTGGGAACTTGGGTTTGGGGAGCAGAGGGGACAGCCACGGAAGTGCGGGGCAAGCCACACAGGGTGGGAAATAAATACGAAAGAGTCTTTGGCGGCTCTGCTTCCCTTGGGTGGAATGGGGAGGGTCCCGGCAGGTGTGGAGGGCGGCAGGTGAGTGCGGAGGGGTGGACAAGCCAGCAGGTGGCAAGTACCGAGCCCAGTTCAGGGGTGGCCTCCTACCATGCTGGCGTCAGGCTTGGCTCCGCAGGCTGGCTCATCGCTCCTGATGGGCGAGGGCAACACGGCGTCCGACTGCACAAATCCCCTCCGGTCAATGAGGCTTCCAAAACACAAGGGGGGACGTGAGGGCCCTGCCCAACACCAGCGGTCCAGGCCTGGGGCTGGATGGCAGAGGAGTCCATTTTCCAGCCAAGAAAAGACCCAGCCCTAGAAAGCCTCAGAAAGGGGAGCTGATCGCCAGCTGGGGGCTCAAGACCCTTCCCTTCCAGAGCAGGGGAACCAGAAGGGCCCTCTCTGCACCCTGGACACCTGGTTTTGGACCACCAGATTGATGCACTGTAAATTCAAACCGGCCCATTTTTCGGTCTGGCTGCCACAAAGCCAGGCTGTGGGTGAGGGGAAAAGCAGGATGGAAGAGCATTTGGAAATAGTGCGATTCCCACTGTGACCTACCCCCCACCCCCACGGCAAGGATGACACTCCTATGAGGCAGGAGAAGTCGGGGACGGTGTGGGGAAGGTCTGGGTCCCGCAGTGCCCACTGCAGTGGAGCTCCTGTTCTGGCACTCTGGTGCCCCCTGGTGTGAAGACAAGGGCACTTCCCAGCAGGGCTGAACCCTCAGGGCGCCACCAGGAGGGAGGATGGAGACCCCGCCCGGTCCAGCCACCAGCACCGGAAGGGAAATGTTGCCCAAGAGTAGCCAAAACATTAATTGTGGTGATCACTGGGGAATAAGATTACATGTGATAGTTAGTACTCTTCTTTTTAAGATTTTGTACTCTATGTTTTTCTACAATGAGCATATGTGATTAAAAATTACACAGAATTCGGGGCGCCTGGGTGGCTCAGTGAGTTAAACGTCCGACTTCGGCTCAGGTCATGATCTCACGGTTTGTGAGTTCGAGCCCCGTGTCGGGCTCTGTGCTGACAGCTCAGAGCCTGGAGCCTGTTTCGGATTCTGTGTCTCCCTCTCTCTCTGCTCTTCCCCTGCTCATGCTTTGCCACTCTCTCCCAAAAAAAAAAAAAAAAAAATTACACAGAATTCTTTTGTGTGATAAATGCCTTGAGTGCACCCTGCCGGGGATGGTGGACAGAGGGCTTCTGTCGTGTGAAGAGAGGTCTGCTGCTTCCAGAACCTCTTTGAGAGGTGTGGACTCGCAGGGCTATCCCCTCACTGGCCGGGCCAGGCCCTGTGACCTCTCCCCATGCTCACCCCTGGCTTACCTGGGAGGTAGGGGGCCGCAGAGCACAGCACAGCAGTTGGTGATAACACTTTTATGGCTGTAGGGATTGACGGAGGCCTCACCGCCCCTCTTGCTGGACCACGAGCCTTTGATCTGCCAGCAGGAACGAGGTCTGAGTCAGGTACCTCCTTTTACTTCGATTTTCTAGGAGGGAGGTCTAGAGGCTGGGAAAAACTGGTGAGAGTTTTTCCAATTCTAGGTAGACTATTGGAGGGGACATGTCTTTAACCCAGGCTATTCAGTGAGTGTGGGGGACTGCTGGATGTCGGGGGCACCTAGCCGAGAGGAGGAAGCCCTAATCAGGACAGAGAGCAGCGCACAGCCAAAGAGAAGCCTCCAAAGGAAACTTCTTGGGTGCATCCTCCCTTCTCCGGCCAGCCACCTCTAAGGGAAGGTAGTATAAGGGGACAGAGCTCAGGCTGACCTGGCTATGAGCCCTGGCCCTGCCCCCGACACACTGCATGACCCTGGACAGAGCACTTCCCTGAATCTCAGTCCTCATTTGAAAAACAGGGAACTGTGATAGCATCATTGGAGATGAAATCTTGCCATCTCTAGATTTGTGAGGCCAGCTATCAAAGGCACTGAAGAGTTTAGCAACAAAGGATACTTGCTTGACTTTAACCCAGAGTTTCCCAAACTCATTTGGCTATAACACATCTTTTTGCTTAACCCCTAGTAACATCTTGAAGAACCAGCACCCACAAAACTGCCTTGGGAGATGCTGGCTGATGTCATTTCTGCTCTGTACCAATCATTCAGCACATGAAACCCTATCATGAGTGTTAAGTTCTGTTTCCCAGAATGAGAGGCTGAGGTCAAGAGATGTATTTTCTGTTGGTCATGGGCCTCTGAGCAGTATCTGATGGTGGCCCTGGCACAGATGCTGTCATTTACTTTTTTATCGTTTGGGAGAAAAGAAGGGGAGGTCAGGTCGGGCCCGGGGCTGAGCACACAGTGGGCGCTCAAACAATGCTTGCCGGTGGGGGTCTGAAAGGCAGCAGGTAGGGAGGGTTGACATAGCCCCATAGTCCTATCCTCGCTGTCTCCCTCAATAAGGATGCCCAAGGGAACCCCAGGGGCACCCTGAGAATAGTCACATCTCTTTGCCTGTAAGTGCAGTGTGGTGGGGCGCAGCAAGGGTAGCCCAGGGCTTTTGGCCACAACCCTGACTCTGTCCCTTTCTGGCCGTGTGACCTTGGGGCAAGTCACTCAGCCATCAAACAGGAGAAAAAGCATCCCTGTTCCTTCTGCCTCAGAGTTGGCAAAAGGACCCAAAGAGATGATGGGAGCTGAAAGAACTCTGGAGACAGTTAACACGCGGGCCAAACGTAAGGACTGTTACGGTGGAGCACTGCCTCTGGGTTAGCGAGAAAGCCTGCGCGGAGGGGCCAAGGCACGTGGGGGCCTTAGAAGACCCTGTACTGGATCTCCCAGGGCCAAGCCAGGAGCACTGGAAGGCAATGTCTGGCCACCCTCTGTCCCCACCCGTGTTACCCCAGCAGCCCGAGTCAGACGAGTCAGGCTGCACTGCGGCCGGCCGCTGCAGGCCCCCTCGCCCAGCCTCCTGCCCAGGGCCCCGCCTCCTGCCCAGGGCCCCGCCTCCTGCCCAGAGCCCCGCCTCCTGCCTAGAGCCCCGCCTCCTGCCCAGGGCCCCGCCTCCTGCCCAGTGAATGGAGGTTGCTCCAGCCTTACTCACGTCTTCGTTAGTTGTCAGGTTGGAGGCGACGAGGTAAGTATGAAACCCTGAGAGGCCCAGGATGGACCAGATGGAGAAGAAGCAGATCACCAACTCCAGCACAGTGAGCAGGGTGGTCAAGGACCCACACCGGGACAGGGCTGGGGGCCTCCCCGGCCCCTGGAGGCCTGCCATGCCCAGCCCTTCTCACCTATCCTTCCGTGAGCGATTTCCCCAGAAAGGAGATGGGTTTGTAACCTTCCTGCGGTCCAGTCACCACTTCTCGACAGGATTACCTCCTGAGCCCTAAGAAGGGTTCGGGAGCCCATTCAAGAGCAGGACGGGTGATGGACAGTAGGGGGAACTGAAGATGCCAGGCACCAAGAACCCCGCACAAGAACCCCGTCCCGGTTGCTTGGTGTCTTAAGGGAAGACAAGAGACTGTGGCTCCTGAGAGTTCTTGGCCACCCCAGCCCTTTGATCAGACTGTTTAGGATCAGCTCTAGCCGGGGAGGAAACGGAAGCAGCTGGTATATCAGATTATTCTAGAGGACAAACATTAGCGCTACACCATTCCCCCCGGATTACAGGATGAGGTGTGGGGATCCACCCCAGTGAAGGGGCCTCGTTCCCACCAGGGCATCTATTGGCTGACAAAGGATATCTCGCTGGTGTCTCCTTCAGAGTGGAGAGGAAGTTGCTTCCCTGAGAGCCTGGGGAGGAGAAAACAGGACAGGGCACAGCTCAGATGGACAGTGACCACAGCCCCTTGACTTGGCAGAGCTTGCCGGCCCACCCCTCCTGCACACCCCTGCCCCCACGCCCAACTCACGCAGCGTCAGGTGGGTGACCACACAGGCGAAGATGAAGGCCGTCAGGAACGAGAGGGAGAGAATAAACGCGTAGAAGAAGCGGTAGTTCCGTCTCCCCACACAGTTGCCCACCCAGGGGCAGTGATGGTCAAACCGTTCTGGAAAAGGGCCCGGGGGGGGGGGGGGGGGGGGGGGGGGGGGACAGGTTAGCGTGCCTGGGCTGCAACCAGCACAGGTGTTTGGAGGCCTCACGCCACAGCTGGGGCTTTCTTCCCCCACACTCTCTCTGTACCGGCCCATTCAGCCGATTCGCAGCTCCTCACACGCTCCCTGCTTCTGGGCCTTTCTGCAAGCTTCCCACTGCCTCACACATTCTTCTCTATCTCTTCACCTGGTTAAGGGCGATTCCTCTTTTGTATCTCAGCTGCAAAGCCACTTCCTTAAGAAAGCCTCCTCTGATCCCAGACAAGGTGAGGGCCCTCTGTTACCCGCTGCTACTTATCTTCTGCGGCTCTTTGCCCATGTGTGTTTACATACTTATTAATAATTAGCGGACCGGCCAATTACCCCTGCTGGATGGTAAACTCCACGAGGGGGCCGGTGTTGGCCTCACACCGAGCTGAGTCCCACGTCCAGCTGTGCGTGGTACGAAGATGCACAAAAAGCACTTGTCGCCTGGCCTACGACCCTGGCCATCTGCGACAAACAACGCTCCCCATTCCCTGCTCTAGAACTAGAGGCTCAGGGAGGGGCGGGGCCGCTCTGTAACTTGTGGAGAGCTGGCATGTAAGGCCTGGCCAGAGGGCTGAGCTCACACTAGCACCCCAGGGCGGTGGGTGGGGGCGGGGGGGGGGGGCTGCTGGTGTCACACCCAGACTGGTAATGAAAGTTCTCTGTGGGAATGTGGATCACAAGCCCACTGCAGGCCTCCTACCATGGCCAGCACCCTTTGCGGATTCTCAGGGAAGAATAACGCCCACTGAGTCACCCACTCGGCTGCCTGCTGTCATGGGGTGTTCCCTACTGTTCTCTCAGGGAGTGCTGAGCTAGCGTGATGAGCTCACTGCCCTGGGGACCACGCTCAGTCACCGTGGCTCAGCTCACCTGGATCCTCTTACATAGCATTTCCCTTATGACACCCTTCCAGGGGCACACCCTCGGTCCCCATCAGAGCTGCCCGGCCTCTGGAGAGCAAGAAGAGGAGACAAAACAGCCTCTGGTTCCCCAGCAACCACTGAAGGTGTGGGCCTGGAGCTTAGCTTCCAATCCTGGCTACATCCTCTCTACCTGACTGGCTTGAACTCCTCTGTTCTCAGATTCTTGTCCCTCCCAAACCCTGGGAATCAGATCAAAGTCATTCAGTATCGCTGGCTCTGGGCTGCTGGATGGTAAATCGTTCTCTTTCTGGCCCCAAAGTACCTAGAATGTTATTGCTCTAGTCTCTGGTTCCTAGAAACTTGGACCTACTGAGGACCAGGCTGAGGCCTGGGAGAAGGGTCCAGGGTCTCTCTGCATCTCCCCCATACTTCAGAGCTGGGGGAAAGGAATCTACCAATCCTGGGCTGAAGGCAAGATACCACTGGTCACACTCTGAGCCTCTCCCCACAGCCCTTCCTCAATCAGAACAAATTTGGGTGACTTCCTGCCCAGCTCTGGCTATTTCAGACACACCCCCGCCCCCGTGAGTGACTCCTCTGTCTTCAGGGCTCCCTGCACCGCTTCCTGCTGCCTCCCACTTACCCACACAGTTGTCGCAGACACTGCAGTGTGAGGTCCGGGGTGGCCGAAACATCTTGCAGGTGAAACAGTACTTCAACTTGACCATCTGCCCGTTGATCATCACCTCCCGGGTCCGAGGGGGTGGCCGGTACGTGGAACTGCCTGTGTTATCTGGGGGTGGGAGGACAGAAAGATGGGGAATGTCCAAGCCCAGAGCCAGAAGCCCCAGCTGGGTGGAAGCCACTGCTGCCTGGCACGGACAGGAGAAGCCTTAGGGAAACCGTTTCCTGGGAACAAGCCATTGGCGGGCCCAAGGAGGGGACAGATATTAAGAGCTGCTACCTACCGAAATTTGCTGTGTGCCAAGCCCTGTGCTAAAGCATTACCCACATGCTCACGCACTGCTGGTCTTACACAACTTTGAGAAGGCGACTCTGGGAAGACTGGGGGAGGTTTATCTAGTCAAGCCTAGACCTAAGTTCCAGTTTCTAGGAGGTACAGGGGATGGAAGACAAAGTAAACAACACTATGAGAAAACAATCAGATCCAGAATGCGGGGCACCTACAACACCACTGATCCTGATGTCTAACAAAATCCACGTCACTTACAAAGAGAGGGAGACAGTTAAGCGTCCGATGTCGGCTCGGGTCATGATCTCACGGTTCGTTGAGTTGGAGCCCCACCTCGGGCTCCATGCTGACAGCTTGGAGCCTGGAGCCTGCTTTGGATTCTGTGTCTCCCTCTCTCTGCCTCTCCCCTGCTTGCACTCTGTCTCTCTCAAAAATAAATAAACATTAAAAAAAAAAAAAAGAATTGTAAATATAGGGGCGCCTGGCTGGCTCTGTCGGAAGAGCACGCAACTCTGGATCTCGGGCTTGTGAGTTCGAGACCCATGTTGGATGCAGAGATTACTTAAAAATAAAATCTTAAAAAAAAAAGAACTACAAATATATATGACACAAATAAGATACACTAATAACAACTATTAAATCTAGATGATGAACATGCATAAATTAATTCTATTGGGGCGCCTGGGTGGCCTGGTCGGTTAAGCGTCTGACTCTTGGTCTCAGCTCAGGTCATGATCTCACAGTTTGTGAATCTGAGGCCTGCATCTCGCTCCGCACTGATGGCACAGAGCCTAGTTGGGATTCTGTCTCTTCTTCTCTCTGCCCATCCCCCGCTGGTGTGCGCGCGTTCGCTCTCAAAATAAATAAATAAACTTAAAAGAAAGAAACTCATTGTATTTCACACTTTTCTGGATGTTTGAAGTTTTTCATAATAAAAATTTTAAGAGGAAAAGAAATGCAGAGATATATTGCATTCATGGATTAAAAGACACAATTTTAGAAAAGGTTTTATTCTCCCTAAATCAATCTGTAGATCAACATAATCCCAATCAAAAATCTCAGTATGTCTTTTTTTGGGGGGGGGGGGTGGAAATTGACAAACTCGTTATAAAATTCATATGGAAATGCAAAGGGCCAAAGACAGCCAACGCATTCCTGAAGGACAAAGCTAAGGACTCCTATGACTAGAGATCAAGACTAATGATAGAAAGCTAATGATTAAGAAGGTCTGGTTTGGGTGCGAGGGTAGAAATGCTGACCAATGGAACAGAAAAGAGAATCCAGAAACAGACCTGACATGTAAATGACCAAGTGGTTTACGACAAGGGTGACACTGAAGTGGTGTGAAAGAAAATGGGCCCCCAATAAACAGTGCTGAGTCCACTGGGTAAACAAATGGGGGAAAAAGCATCTGGATCCTGCCTCCCACCAAACACAAATTCAATTTCAGACAGATTGTAGCTCTAAATGCAAAAGCCTGGGATTAAAAAAAAAAAAAAAGGAGACATGACTGTGGAGCAGACAAAGATTTCTTAAGACCCAAAGGGGCAAATCATAAAAGAACAATCTGGTATAACAGCATCACATCAAAATTAAGAACTTCTTTTTCTTTAAGTATATTTGAAAGAGAGTGCGAGCCGGGGGAGGAGCAGAGAGAGAGGGAGAGAATCCCAAGCAGGCTCCATGCTGTCAGCACAGAGCCCAACATGGGGCACAAACTCACAAGCTGTGAGATCATGACCTGAGCTGAAATGAAGAGTCGAACGCGTAACTGACTGAGCTACGCAGGTGCCCCCAAAATTAAGAACTTCTATTTGGGGCACCTGGTTGGCTCAGTTGGTAGCACGTGCAACTCTTGATCTCCGGGTCGTGAGTTTGGCCCCATGTTGGACATAGCAATTACTTAACAAGAACAGTAATAACTTGTGTTCATCTAAAGATACAATGAAAAAAATGAGGGGCGCCTGTGTAGCTCGGTCAGTTGGGCTCCGACTTTGGCTCAGGTCATGATCTCACTGTGAGTTCAAGCCCTGCATCGGGCTCTGTGCTGACAGCTCAGAGCCTAGAGCCTGTTTCGGATTCTGTGTCTCTCTCGCTCTTTGCCCCTTCCCCTGTCATGCACTGTGTCCCTCTCTCTCAAAATAAATAAACCTTAAAAAAAAAGTCTTAAAAAAAAAATGAAAAGGTGACCTTCAGAGTAGAAGATTTGAACAAGAACAAAGCATTTGTAACCAGAACACATGAAGAATCCCTATATGTCAGTAAGAAAAAGTTCAGACATCTCAATTCAAATGTGGACAAAAGATTCAAATAGGTATTTCATAAAAGAAGCTGTCCAATGGCTAATAAACACATGAAAAGGTATTCATGCTCATTAGTCTTCAATGAAATGCAAATAAAACCATAAAATGTTACCACCACACATGTACCAGAATGGCTAAGGTGAAAACAATTTTAAAAATCAAGTGTTGGTAAAAATGTAAGGCAACTAGAAATCTCATATAACCACTCTGAAAAACTACTTAACACTAACCACCAAAGTTCAACATATGCACCCCCAGCAAGCCCACTCCTAGGTATCTCCCCAACAGAAATGTACATGATTAAAAAAAAATTCTTAAAAAAATTTTTTTTAAAGTTTATTTATTTTTGAGAGAGAGAAAGAGAGAGAGACAGAGTTCGAGGGGGGAAGGGCTAGAGAGAGAGGGAGACACAGAATCTGAAGCAGGCTCCAGGCTCCGAGCTGTCAGCACAGAGCCCGACGCGGGGCTTGAACTCACGAACCGCGAGATCATGACCTGAGCCAAAGTCGGACGCTTAACCGACTGAGCCACCCAGGCGCCCCATAAAAAAAAATTTTTTAAGTAAACTCTACACCCAACATGGGGCTCGAACTCATGACCCTGAGATCAAGAGTCACATATTCTCTGACTGAGCCAACCCGGCCCCCTGAAATGTGCAAGATTTGATGTGCACCAAAAGATGTACAGGAATATTCACAACAAGAATCTCAGCCAAAATCTGGACCTACCCAAATGCCCATAAATAGAACAGATTAACAAAAGGTAGTATGGAGTTCTATAGAGCAAAGAATGAACGATCCTCAACCACACATAAGAACTATGGATAGGGGCGCTTGGGTGGCTCAGTCGGTTGAGCGTCTGACTTCGGCTCAGGTCATGATCTCACGGTCCGTGGGTTCGAGCCCCGCGTCGGGCTCTCTGCTGACAGCTCAGAGCCTGGAGCCTGTTTCCGATTCTGTGTCTCCCTCTCTCTCTGACCCTCCCCCGTTCATGCTCTGTCTCTCTCTGTCTCAAAAATAAATAAACATTAAAAAAAAAAAAAAAGAACTATGGATAAATCTCATAAACATGTGTAAAGTGAAGAAACCACACACGTAAGAACACAAAATGTTCAAAAACAACTAAAAGTAATCTAATATGGTAGCAGTCAAGATCATGGTCACCTCTGGAGGGGTGACACTGACCAGAAAGGCAAGGGGGAGCTCCTGGGACACTGCTCATATACTGTTTCTTGATCAGGGTGCTGATTACATGCGTGTGTTCAGTTTGTGAACACTCAACAGAACACTTAGGATTTGTACACTTTTTTGTAAGCCCATTATATTTCAGTAAAAACTTAACAAAAAGAAAGATTTAAGGGGCTCAGCTGGTTGAGCGTCTGACTTCAGGCTCAGGTCATGATCTTGCAGTTCGTGGGTGGGTTCGAGCCCCACGTCGGGCTCTGTGCGACAGCTCAGAGCCTGGAGCCTGCTTTGGACCCTGTGTCTCGCTCTCTCTCTGCCCTTCCCCTGCTCGTGCTGTGTCTCTCTCTCAAAAATAAATAAACATTTAAAAAAAAATTTTTTTTTAAAGAAAGAAAAGAAAGGTTTAAGTAACTTGTGCAAAGTCACAAACTCATATGTTGGCAAGCAGGAATCCAAACCCTGGTCTGTCATATACAAAAGCCCACAATTCTACCCACTGAGCCTCTTGGTCCCCCGGACCTCAAAGGACCAAAGTCCCCAGGGCAGTGGCTTATTTCTGGACAGAACCTGAGAATCACATGAGGCTGCCTGTGATCCCTAGCCCTTTACTATGCTCCCAGCCATCACTTCTACTGGACACTCCCCAGATAATATCTCCAGTTTGGCCACCTGCCTCCAATGATTACTGAGTGTCCAGCAGGTGCCAGGCACTATTCTAGGCACTTGGCATGCATCAGTGAAGCACACAGACTTGTGTCTCACATTCCAGTTACCAAACAGACTCTTTCTTACTAGGCTGTTCACCATCCCCCCCAACCATAACATGTTTAAAATGGAACTAAGCAGGGGCCCCTGGGTGGCTCAGTTGGTTAAGCGTCCAACTTTGCCTCAGGTCATGATCTCATGGCTTCTGAATTTGAGCCCTGAGTCGGGCCCTGTGCTGACAGCTCAGAGCCCGGAGCCTGCTTCAGATTCTGTGTGTGTCTCTCTCTCTGCCCCTCCCCAACTCGCACTCTGTCTCTCTGTCAAAAATAAATAAACATTAAAAAGAATAAAAATAAAATAAAATAAAATAAAATAAAATAAAATAAAATAAAATAAAATGGAACTAAGCATCTGAACATCTTTTCTTTATTCTTAAAAAATGTTCATTTTTTTTATTTTTGAGAGAGAGAGTGAGCGAGCGCGTGAGCACGAGCTAGGAAGGGGCAGAGACAGAGACAGAGGATCCAAAGCAGGCTCTATGCTGACAGCACAAATCGGATGCTCAACCGACTGAGCCACCCAGGCGCCCCAGAACATCTCTTCTTTAAAACAGGCAGCATGACAGAGGGCAGGTGGTTTGAGGCCAGTGGACACACTCTGAAACCTGGTTTTGCCACCCAGTGGTTAGGGGAAATGTTAAAGCCAAATGTACTTCTCTGAGCCTCAGTTTTCTCGTCTGTAAAATGGAAAGAACAGGTAGAATGGAGCACGAATCCTGGCCCCACATCTTTTTATCTGGGTTTCTCCCGGTGATATCGTCTGCTAGATGTTCAACAGGGCAAATCGTTTAACCTCTCTGAGCCTCTGTTTCCTTGATCACTGAAAGGGGGATAATAACAGTACCCACATCACAGGGTTGTTGTGAGGGTGACCTGAGGTAAAAACGTGAAGTGACACAAAGTAAATGCTTAAGAAGCACGCTGTTATTATTAGCTCCCATAATTACGAAGAGAAAGGAAGAGTCAAGGGAAAGAAAACACTACACTGAGCGCCTCCTCCTATATGCCGAGCACTTCGTAGGCATTATCTCCTTGCATCCAGAGAACATCCCAGGAGGTAGGATTACTAACGTCAGTCACCTCCAGGTTATAGTTCAGGAGACTTTTTGGTGACGTTCAGTGACATGTCTGAGGCCGCTCCTGGCTAGGAAGTGGCAGAACCAGGATATGAAGCCAAGTTTCCAAAACTTGGGCTTGAGGTCTTTTTGTAAATTTCAAAGTGTCATAATGGTGTTATTTAACCCTGCCTGGTTCCTCATTTCTGCCAAAGGCACAACCCAAGAGCCGGAAAGAACGCCAAAGAGCATATAATGCAGCGCCCAGTGCATAGAAAACTATAATTGTCTCCCCACTGACCGCCTCTCTTCTAACCCCTTCAGTTTACAAATGAGAAAACAGGCCCAGAGAGGTCAGGGGATTTGCCCAAAGTCACACAGCCACTGAGTGGCAGAGGCAGGAAAACTCAGTTTGGAGGCCTTTTGCAGACCCTTCCTTCTACCTCACCCTTTCCTGGCCAGTCACTAGGTCTTCTCAGGATCTTCCTTCATAATCTTTCACTCTCCTCCCAATGCTCTAAGCCAGGCCAGAACCCTGTCACCAAACAGCCTCCCCTGAAGACTCCCTGCTTCCAGCCCCTCTGCCTTCCAACCCACCACATTTCTCTAAATAATTCCTTTTGGGGGCACCTGGGTGGCTCAGTTGGTTAAGCGCCTGACTTTGGTTCATGAGTTTAAGCCCCACATTGGGCTCTCCGCCGTCAGCATGGAGTCTCCTTGGGATCCTCTGTCCCCTTCTCTCTCTGCCCCTCCTCTCTCAAAATAAATAAATAAACTCAAAATAAATAAATAAATAAATAAATAACCCCTCTTGAGTTATAACCCTTCCCTGGCCTCCCCTAAAAAAACAGATAAAAGGACAACTTCCTGTCCTGATACTAGGGACCTCCACAATTGGGCTCAACCTCCACTCCAGGCTTTTCCCCCACTAGTTTGGCCCTATGAGTCCCTGCAGCCTTGGCTTCCTGCCCCTGTCCTGGCCAAGCCCTGGCCCCCGCCGTCTCCTTGCTCACCAGGACTCTCCGGCTCCCTGCCTAGCCTCCAGCAGCTTCTCTGAGCACGGCTGCTCCCGTGCCTTGCACACAGTACCTGCCCCAGGCTGGGCTGTGATGGGCCTGCTGTGTGCAGACACCTAGACCGCACGCCCCCGGGTGGCAGGGATGGTGGAATAAACAGGCAGTCCCATCCAATGAACCATGAGGGAGCAGGCAAAGAGGAGAGAGCACAGGCTTTGGACCAAGGCAGGCCCAGAGTTCAAATCCTGACCCTTCCGTTTATTAGCTAGTACCCCCAGGAAAGCCACTCAACCTCTGTGAGCCCGTGGTGGCATCTGAAAAAGCAGACAAATAATAACCACTGCCTGGAAGGTTTATGGAAGGATCAGAAATTGTACATGTAAAGGAACCGGCACTTGGGGAGTACTTACTAACTGCTGTTCTCAGAGGGACGGCAAGGCACAGGCTCTGGGAACCTGAAACACTAGGTTCGAATCATGATTTTGCTGCCTCCTTGCTACTGAAGAAAGTCCCTTCGCCTCTTGCAGCCTCAGTTTCCTCATCCGTAAAAGGGAGATAAGACAGTCTTGATCTCACAGGATTGTGGTGAGTGCCCAATGAGGTGCTGCAAGGCCGCCCTAAGCACAGTGCTAGATTCGAAGGACCCTCAGTCGTGACACAGTTCACACTGGGACCCTCTAGCCTGCAGAATTCTCCAGCTCTTCCCAAACTCTTGATGCTACTCCAAACCCGGCCTGTAACCCTACTCCACGGGCGCCAGGTCCAGCTCCTGTCCCTGCCCACCGCTGTCTTCCAGGCTTGGACACAGGCTTTGGAGCCAGACAGACAGGTGGCCCAACCACAACTAGCCATGTGATGTGGGTCAAGTCTCTCTGACCCTCATCTGGTAAAAAAGAAAATGGGACATAATCAAATCTGCCTCCTAGTGCTATTTGGAAGATGCAGGAAGAGTTCGGCAAGTGGGTTTAGCAAAGCGTCCGGCACCTGGCATGAGCTTAATAAATATTAGCCGTTATTGTTGTTCTAGGAGATGCTATATTCCAAACAGCTGATTTAAGAAGAAACTTCAGAAAACAACCCGGCTGTGAGTGAAGGAGAGCCCCAGACCCTTTCAGGAAAGAGGAAGAGAGAAGTTTCTGGAATCCTCACTGGATTCCCACAAGCCCTCGCCAAGGCAGGGAGGGAACTCCTACCAGCACGCCGTGCCCTCCGGGGGCCAGGCTGCCCCTCTCTAGAACTCGGAAAGAAGAAGTGACGCTCTTCTTTAGGCTGCCAAGAGGAGAGTGTGTCACACTTGAGCAAGGGAGCCACCCAGATGCCAAATGAAAGTCCCCAACTGCGGGGCCCTGAACAAGGTGGGTCAAAGGAGGCCCTGCAGCGGGGTCACTGTGGAAAGCGAACCCCACTCGGGAGGGAGGCAAGGAGCTGCCCCAGGGCTTATTCTCCGGCCAGACCACGCTGCCCAATCACGGCCCTGGCCTCAGCCTCAGTTTCCTCCTCACCAACTCCCGCTAGCAGCCAGCGCAGGTGGCAGCTCCTCGGGGCCGGGAGCAGGCCCGTGTGCCATTCCTGAGCACGAGGCTCAGCCTCTTAAGTTTCAATAGAGAAAAACAATTTTCAAAGGGTACCGTTATTCCCGGTCTCACTGGATGCATAAAAAACGTTCTGGGCCGGGCAAGAGGACATGTACCCCCATTTTATAGATGAGGAAACAGATTTCAATAGCATAAGGTGGGGGGGCGCTGAAACTGGAACCCTTGTCTTCCAAATATTCTCTCAAACATTACCAATCACTATATCAAGGCCTAGAGGTGGCAGGTGAGGGGAGAAGAGGCAAGTACAGAAGAGTCAAATGTGTTTGCTTTAAAAAAAATTCACAGGGGCGCCTGGGTGGCTCAGTCAGTTCAGCATCTGACTTCGGCTCAGGTCATGATCTCATGGTTCGTGGGTTCGAGCCCCGCGTCGGGCTCTGTGCTGACAGCTGGGTTTGGAGCCTGCTTCCAATTCTGTGTCTCCTTCCCTCTCTACCCCTCGCCCACTTGTGCTGTTTTTCTCTCCCAAAAATAAACAAACATTTAAAAAAATGAACAATGAAAACATTTTTAAAAAGCGGGGTCGGGGGGCACACCTGGCTGGCTCAGTTGGTAGAGCAAGTATGTGACTCCTGATCACAGGGTCGTGAGTTCAAGCCGCATGCCAGGCTTTGTGCTAAAAAAGAAGAAAAGAAAAGAAAAAAGAAAAGAAAAGAAAAGAGAAGAGAAGAGAAGAGAAAAGAAAAGAAAAAAAGAGAAGAGAAAAGAAAGAAAAGAAAAAGAAAGGAAGGAAGGAAGGAAGGAAGGAAGGAAGAAAGAAAGAAAGAAAGAAAGAAAGAAAGAAAGAAAGAAAGAAAGAAAAAACATTTGCTTTGTTCACCCAGTCCAGAAAATATTTGTTGACGAAAGGAAGGAAGTCAGAGTGGGAAGAGATGTTATCCCTGCTCGAAGGGAATCTAAGATCTACTCCAGGGCGCGTGCGCGCGCTCTCTCTCTCTCTCTCTCTCTCCCCCCCCCTAAGAAGTCAAGTCCCTCTCAGGCTAGTAAGGCCTCCCTGCTGCCTTGCGGGTGGGAATCTATAGCCCCTGGGGATGTGAAATGAGGGCGAAGGCTCCTCACTGAACGGCTGTGAGAAGCAAATGAATCTCCCCACACTCTCCTCCTGACCAAGGGGCATGCTCTGGGTCTCGCCCCAACCGCAGCCCGTGGAGGGGAGCAGGCAGGCACTCTGCACTCAGAGCCAGCCGGCCGGCTCTGTGACTCAAGCCCAGTGGCTGGCACGGAAGCACCCTGGGGCTGGCAGGCGCTACCGAGTCGGCTTTAGCGAGGGAAGGCTGGGATCGCCACCAGCCTTGCTGGGTCCTGACCGCTGGGCCTTCCGTTGCCCCCACCGGTGGAGGAAGCAGCCGCAGGGCTGTGGTCTTCCCAGCTTCCAGGTCAGTTCAAGGTCAGCCACAGCGCCCGGGGCCGGGAGCACTGGGTCACTGTAGTCCCCACCTGACCCTTTCTGTTCATTCCAGAGGTTTATGGAGCACCTACAGGATATCAGCTTAGTGGTGGGCTGGGGGGCGGAGATACAGGAAGAGCTTGACCTGAGGGCCCAGTGAGGGGGGGAAGCACATAATTACAGAGTCTGTGTAAGAGGCACTGCGAGTCAAGTGTGGGGACTCTGGGCCCAGCCAGCCTGATCTCATTTTGAAACCTGGCCTGGCCACTTGCTGGCTTGTGACTTTGAGGAAGCTGCTTAACCTCTCTGAGCCTCAGTTCCTCACTGGGTAATAACATTATCAAACTTGGAAGATGATGATGTGAATCAGAGATAACAAAGGTCTACCCCACAGCTCGTGGATTCATGGTGTTACTGGTGTCTGTAGTAGAGACGGGAGGGGGAGGAAATGTGTGGGGGTGGGGGCAGGAGGCAGCACTGAAGGCAGCAAAAGGTGAAGTGGCAGTTAAGCAGGATCAGGAGGAATGACCCCTTGGGCTCACCAGAAAGAGGGCATGGCCGGAGAGGGGCTGTGGGAACAAAGCACAGGCAGTGGGGCAGAGGGCTGCAGGGGTGGGAAGTGCGGGCAGGTAGGCTGGAGTGTGCCTTCACCCTGCAAGTGCGCCTCTGCGGGCAAGTCTGCAGGAAAGTGGAAGACGATGTTTCCTGGCCGCAACACTAGGCAACACAAATTCATGGGATGAGAAAGTTCCTCCCTCTTCAATTTTCACTCAAGCCTTTGACTCCATCAAGGGGAAAAGTCTCAACTTTAAAAAAATTTTTAAATGTATGTTTATTTTTGAGAGAGAGAGAGAGAGAGAGTGAGAGCAGAGAGAGACAGAGACACAGAATCCGAGGTAGGTTCCAGGCTCCGAGCTGTCAGCACAGAGCCCAACACAGGGGCTCGAACCCACAAACCGCAAGATCATGACCTGAGCCAAAGTCAGACCCTTAACCGACTGAGCCACCCGGTCGCCCTAAAAAGTCTCAACTTCTAATACCTAATGCCTGTGATCCTCACAGGCCTCAAAGGGACTGCTTTTTGCTAGCAACTGTAACCACAAGAGTTCTGTAACATTGTTATGTTTCTGTTTTTATGATTAGGTTCTATTTCCAGTAAGAGGCTTTTGGCTTACAAGGTTGATAACAATGTTCCTTGTAAAATACACTTAAAAATGAGTCACCTAAAGGAAACACTAAGGAAATTGAAGGTACAAGATGAGGTGCAGAAAGGGAAAAATTGCGACCATTGTACTCAAAAGACCGATCTTCAGGAAATACTGTTGAGGGCACCTGGGAGTCACCCGAATTCTAAACCAGGGAGGGCTGGGGCCAAATCTGAGTCCTGGGAAGACAACTATGACTGAAGGTGTTGGGGCCTGGTCAGCAGTCAATCCAGGCGGCAAATGAGACAGGTCTGACCTAGGGCAGTGGGCTTCAGAAGGACCCTGGGCACAGACAGGCTGCGGTTTGTGACCTGCTGTGTGGTGGCGGAAGGAGACGCAGCCTTTATGTCCATTCTGTGAGCTGTAAACGTGTCTACATTAGCGTCTGTCACTCAGACCTGGATGTTTCTATCGTCTCCCATCAGACTGGGAGCAATGTTGGCACCTCCTACCTCTTTTCCAACTTCCCAAAGTGCCTGCACTCTGTATGGCCCTGTGGGATGACCCAGCTACAGGGCTTGCCAGCTGACAAGTCAACATCTCAGACCCGGGTGACCAGCCACCCCGGTTCGCCTGTGCCTGAGGGGTTTCCCGGACACGAGACTGGAAGGAGCTGGTCACCCCACTTCAGACGGTCCTTGAAAGGCAGGAGCCTTGGGCTAGAACCTGTTGGGCTGGAGTGGCTGGCCTATGGGGCCAAAGCGAGAAGCCCACAGTCTGCATGGGCCCCGGTGAGCATCAGTTCATGTTTATGTGGACAGCACCATCCACCTCAAAGTAGGTCTCCAACCTTCTGGAAAAGGCTCAGTGACCTTTGTCCTTTTCAAGAAAATATATTTCACCCTGATTAGAAACCTCCTGGCCACACCCTCAAATTTGGCTCCTGTTCAAGTTTCAGAGTTCAGAGGCCTCAAAGATGTCACTTTCCAGGCTTAGCAGCTGTTCCCAAAGGAAAGTCTCTAACCCTGACATTTAGGGTCCCGTGGGACTAACTCCACCCCATTCTCCAACCAGAATTTCTCTAATTCTCTGAAGTATTGCTCCTTTTCCAGCCAATATGGCCTGCTCAGGGTTCCATGCCTGTCCCTGCTCCTTCCCACTCTGTTCTCTCCTCCTCTGTTCCACCTGCCTGGAGGCTCCCTTCACACATATTCCTGGGCTTGAACTCTACCCAAACTTTAAGCTTTGGCTCAAGGCACCTCTCCATGAAGCTTCCCCATATCCTCCAGGCAGAAGATACTCCTGTTTCTCTGATCCACTTCCAAAGCCTGATCTCACCTGTAGCAGCTGGTTAGGCCTTCTACCTGGGACTGAGCTAGCCTGGAAACCATCGGAAGGCAGGGTTCACATCAGATTCATTTTTGGCCTCCCACCTCCTCCCCTGTAGTCAGGAGCCAGCATATAGAATTAACACATAAATGATTAAACCGTAATGCCTAACTGGGAGAAGTTCCAACTGTCTCTCCATCAGTCACCTAGGGACATCAAGGAGGGCCTCTACAGAGGCTCAGCCATTCAGCCAATATCCCTGGACCCTCCACTTGGCAGACTAGGTAAACAAGACCTCACTGTCCAGGAAAGGCTGCCGGGCCTGCCCGACAATTCTGTAACCACCACCATGCAGCACAGGGCCAAGAAAGGAAGGACACGGAGCTCTTGGAAGGTGTCACGGAAGGTCTGGCCCAACTGGGGTCATGAAGGCTTCTCAGAGGACGGAATACCTGGGTTGAGACATAAGAATAAAGATAGTGTGGCCGCAGAAGATGGGGAATTGCATCCCTGTGGCCATCTCAGAAAAGAAAGCGAGGCATTTGGGAATCAAGGCACACAACAGTCCCTCTCCACACCTCCACTCCCTGGCCACGTGATCCCCCTGCCTCAGTTTCTGCATCGGCACAGACGGACCGCTGAGAGGATCTGTGGGGATAATGGATGGAAAACACTCACTACACGCAGCCAAGCGGTCCCCAAACATGGGGGATTACAGTTGTCATTATTGCCCACACAACTCACAGGAGGCCAGAGGATTCCAGGGGGCCAGATCCCCAAGCTCAGGCTGGACTGGACAATAATCCTGCCTCACGATTAGCCCTGAGTTGGAGGCAGGAGAAACGGGTTGCCACAGAGCCTCCCCTGTTGCCAGGTGGACCGCCCAGGTCAGACTGCAGAAATCTGAAGGAGCAGAGTTGAGTCTGAGAGGCCGAGTGGTGAGTGGCCCAGTGGGGCAAGGGGAAAGGAAGCTGGATGCAGGCAGAGGAAGACAGCAATCGAGGGCGTGGCCGAAGACAGGCCTGGGCAGAGGGATGAGCCGAAGAACGAAGAGCAAGAGAACATCCTCACCCTTCCTGCCCACCCTCCCGAGCTGTGCCAGAGAAGCAGTGAAATGACTCCCAGTGATGGATGCAGCAGCTCTGACATTAACAGGCCACCGGGTCTGTTCAAGGCCAGTCAGACGTTTAAAAGCCTGTCTGAAAGCCACCCTGTGAGGGGAAGGAGCCAACCACAGACCGGAAACCGGTGTGCAAAGAGCCACGTCACTTCTCCCCAGGAAGGAGCGAGGGTGCAGCAAGCTCAGATTAAGGCCCAGCACCCAGCCTCCCAGGGGGACCCACACAGTGGTCTGGGAGGAATCAAGGGCTATCTGCGGTGCCTTGGGAGCACAGGTTCTTTCTGGCCACAATGGCCTTCCTGCTGTTCCTTACACATACCAAGCTTGGGGCGCCTGGGAGGCTCAGTTGGTTAAGTATCTGATTCTTGATTTCGGCTCGGGTCGTGATCTCACGGTTCATGGCATTAAGCCCCGCGTCGGGCTCTATGCTGACGATGTCAAGCCTGCTTGGGATTCTCACTCGCTCTCTTTCTGCCCCTCCCCTGCTCATGCTCTCTCTCTCTCTCTCTCTCAAAATAAATAAATAAACATTAAAAGCCAACAAACATACCAGCTTGTTCACCACTCCAGGCTTTTGCTTTTACTGTTTCCAGACTGTGCGTTACTGGCTCCATCACACCATTCAGAGCTCCTCTCAAGTACACCTCCTCCTACAGGCTTTCCCAGATCACCTACTCTAAACTCCCCACTCCCCACACCTACTGTGCTTTTCCCCTAGAAGCCTACAGAGTTCAATCCCTTGTCTCTTCAGGTCTTTGCTTCTTTGCTCAGAAGTCACCTCCTTCACAAAGTGTTCCCTGACCACCCAGTTTAAAATCATACACCCTTCCCCCCTCCAGCTCTTATCCTCCCTCCCTACTTTACTCTCCCCTGACGTCCTAGATATTTGTTAACTGTCTTTCTCCTCCCACTGGAACATCAGCTCCGAGAGCGCAGGGGATTACTGTCCTATTTGTTCACTACTGTATCGTCAGCATCTAGAAAAGGGTCGGGCACATAATAGGGGTTCGACAAATGATGAGTGAATAAGTGTATATGAATGTTTAAGAGCAGGGCCTCTGGTCAGACTGTATGAGATCTCAGTCCAGCTCTTCCACTTCCTGTATGATCTTGGACCACTTACTCTACTCCTCTGAGACTTAATTTAATCAGTAAAAGGAAAGCAACAACAGGGGCGCCTGGGTGGCGCAGTCGGTTAAGCGTCCGACTTCAGCCAGGTCACGATCTCGCGGTCCGTGAGTTCGAGCCCCGCGTCAGGCTCTGGGCTGACGGCTCGGAGCCTGGAGCCTGTTTCCGATTCTGTGTCTCCCTCTCTCTCTGCCCCTCCCCCGTTCATGCTCTGTCTCTCTCTGTCCCACAAAAAAAAAAAAAAAAAAAAAAAAAACGTTGAAAAAAAAGGAAAGCAACAACAGTCCTGGTCTCATAGGATTATTGGGGGATTAAATAAGATCATGCATGTAAAGAGGTGA
This sequence comes from Panthera uncia, assembly GCF_023721935.1. Taxonomy (NCBI): domain Eukaryota; kingdom Metazoa; phylum Chordata; class Mammalia; order Carnivora; family Felidae; genus Panthera; species Panthera uncia. Next base: position 84,980,378 of record NW_026057585.1, read on the forward strand.
AGACACTGCCTGACCCCCAGCGAGCACTCAGTACTAAGCTGACGGCCTTGGTAGCCTTCGTCGGCTAGCATTTCTTACTTGCTCCTCTGTTCCCTTGTTTATCATGCGTTTCCACCCCAGGGTCAGCTCCAGCCTGCCTCACTCACTACCGTGCCCTCAGTTCCTGGCAAGGTGTGGGAAGAGAAAATCGGGCCTCCTCTCAAACCAAGGAATGTGGAGCCGGGAGACGCAGCTTCAGCTGGAGTAGGAGCCTCACCGATTTGTTTCTCCAGAGCGGCTGCCTCACAGACGGTGGCCCGGGGCAGGATCCCAGGGTCGGTGAAGCTGGTCTGCAGCAGGCAGCTCATGACGAAGAAGAAGAGGATGGCAGCGATGATGGGGATGGCGAGGGTCAGCTGGCGGGCCAGGAAGGGACAGCTAGAGAGAGAGAGGGAGAGAGAGATGAGCAGATACCCCAAGGGCTCCCTGGAACACAGGGCTACAGCACTAGACACGTGTCATGCCATCAACACCACTCCACATTCTGGCATACAGCCTTTCCCTGAGGAAGAGGGACAGCTCCTAGGTGAGCGCAGCCACTCCTCCAAGAGTGCCTGGAGCAGACATCACTAATTGATCTTTGCACTTTCCCTCTGAGCCAGCAGCAGACATGATCAATAGAGCCCAGAACTTTTTTTTTTTTTTTTTTTTTTTTTTAATGAGCTAAGGAGAGAGGTCTAGATCCCAGCACTCTTAACCCCGGCACTTAGCTGCAGCTTCAGAATCCTTCTAAACACAGAGCTTCAGGCAGCCGCTACCAAGGAACTAGGTAGTCACTTGAGTTGACTGTCCACGACAATGTTCGCTTGTTCATTCATTCAGTTACTCCACAAATATTTAGCGAGGTCTCACATATGCCAGGCAATACCATCAACAAACAGCAGGAATAATGGCAGTGAATAAGAGTGTTGTTTCTCCACCTGTCATGAGGCTGCGGTCTAGTGGGGAAAAGACAGGTAAACAGAGAGAGGTGCTACACAGGGCTTTGTGTGCTAACATGGGAGAGAGGAAAACAGCAGAACAGTCAGGAATATCTGGCTGGAGGAGATAATGTCTAAGCTAAAATCTGAAGAATAAGTAGGGGTTAGCCACGTGCAGGGGGTTAGGGGAAGAGCACGGTCTATGCACTGCCACTGTCATCCCAGGGCTGGCATCCCAAGCCCATGCTTTCAGGTCCCCGACCCCAGTTGGTTTGGAGGACAGCCTGTGCTCAGGCTGACCCTGAGGCCTGCCCAAACTATTAACCGCTGTCCTACGCTGCCTTCCCTCCCAGAGCTAGAGTGGCACCTGATGGGGTGAGGAGCTGCTACTTGGGAAATGACAGGCTGCTGGGAGGCCAGAATCAGAAGAGGCTCCAGGAGCTGGCACAGTTACAGAGAGCAAACCTGTGGACACATACTCTGTTTCCACAGCCTCTACTCCCAGAAGCTCTGGCTTCCAGAGAGGCCCTTCCCTTGAAGAGCAAAGACTGCCAGGTCCAACGGCTCCAACTGGACCACATTCCGCCCCAAACATCTCAGTGGTCCCTGGGTTCAAGACTCAAATCTGGGCCCTCTGTGTCACCCACATGCCAATCAACCAGTTCATGTATCACCAGACTTTTGGGGGGACGGAGATGAAGTCTGAGACTCGTAGAGCACTCAGAAACACCAAGTGCTAGCTCCCTGATTTTACAGAGGGGGGCTCTGAGGCCCACAGCCACATTCAAGGTCACCCTGTCAGCCAAAGACAGGACTGGGGCCTCCGGGCCCTCATCAGGTACTCTCTCTGTTCATTCAACAAATATTTACCGTACTGAATGCCTACTACCCACCAGGCCCAGTTCTAGGCACCAAAGACAAAACAGTGTGGAGAACGAAGCCCTTCTGTGGCGAAGAGACAGGCAACAAACTAGCAGAAAGTATAGGCATAGTATGTTCAGATGGTGGCAAGTGCTTCCAGAAAACAAGTAGTCCGGGAAGAGGGGATAGGAGGGAGGGGAGTGGTTTGTTCACTTATAGGGGCAGTTAGGGAAGGAGGGAAAAAAAGTGAAGGAGTGAGCCATGAGACTCTCTAAAGGAAGGGTATTCCAAATGGTGCAAAGGCCCTGAGGCAGGAATATGCAAAGAGGCCAATGTGCCTGGAGGAGGACGCACAGGGGGATAGTGGGGGGAGATGGACGGAGAGGAAGACTTTGGTTCTTATCCCAGAAAGCCAGGGAGAACTCCAGGGGGAGCCTGGGATCTGACTTAGAATTAAAGGGGCACTCTGGCCTCCATGTGGGGTGGGAAGTGGGGCAGAAGCCAGATACCCTGCTGAGAGCCCTGTGCAATAATTTACCCAACCAAACAATGAAGCAAAACCATTCTCAGCAGGAAAAGCCCTAGAGAGCCACTCTACCTTTTTCCAGCGCAATGGAAGAGTGTGAGCTCACTCACTCTCCAGCGTTCCCACACCCTGGGTCCCTACTGAGGTAACACCCCAGTCTAGACCCAGGGGAGGTCTGAGCCCAAACCCCAAACCCTCCTGCCAACTCCACCAGCCCAAGTGAATTAGGGCAGAGACAAGGCAAGATGATTCACAAGCCCTCCCTGAACCCAGAAGTCCTCTTTTCTCCCTTCTCTGGGGGACAAATCTGTCATCAGTCAAGATACCCACGCAGCCCAGAGAAGATCCTGCTTCTGAACTAACCGAATCCCACGCCTCAGTGTCACAGGACTGGGGGCGGGGGGGGGGGGGGGGGGGCGGTCAACTTCCTCCTGCTCAGGTTGCAGCCCTGGAGGTACTGGAAAAGGAACTTTCAAAACACTCATGCAGGTCGGGTCGGGTCGGGTCAGCTCAGCAAGGTGGATCTGAAACTCAGCCCAAGGAACACACTGGAGGCTGGGGGCTCCCCAGAGCTCCTGAGTGTTATATTTTCCTGGAACTTTTCATCCACCCTGACTCAGAAAGGAAGGGTGAAAGGGAGAAGCTAATTTGTAGGAAGTCCTCACCTTGCTTCAAGGGGAAACCCAAGGTTGCAGATACATGATCTGGCAGCTGGAGAGGGTACCTGGGGGTGGCGTCTTTGTGGCAGCCTTAGCACGGCCACAGGCCCTTAGGACGTGTTTTATGGTGAAGAAAACAGCTAATAACAGCAGCCAGCATTAAGTGCTTGTTACTGGTTAAAACCTTACGCACATGACATAGTGCCACCCTCATGACAACCTATTATAAACCCCATTTTATAGATGACGAAAGTAGGGCTCCAAGGTGAAGGGACTATCCCAGAGTCACGCGGATAGTGTGTGGTGGGGCTGGGATTTGAACCAGGTCTGTTGGCTCCAGAGATGGAGTTCTTACCCACACCGCACAATTAAGCAAGACCACAAAGGGTGGGGGAGAACCCGGAGGGGAAGCTGTGTGGGTGAGTGTGAGTGTGTGTGCAAGGGATCACACAGCAGGCGGCTCAAGCTAGAGACCAAAGGTGGAGTGCAAAACTTCTGGGAAGTGACAAGCATTCCTCCTCCAACCAGAAAAGGGAGCTACTGTGTGGGCCTACCCTGGGTCACCGGGGATGTAAAGAGGTCAAAACCCCACAGGGGCAAACAGGACCTATCACACCAAAGCACTGTGGACTCTCTTGAAAAATAACAAGGCACTGCAGCTGTTCCTGCCATGGGACAGGCCAGAGGTTTGCTCCAGAATGGTGAGAATGCAAAGAAAGCCAGGGGTACATGGGGTGGGGGGCAGGGACCTGCCGGAGTCAGAGGGAAGGACTGGAACCACTGGGGAAACTAAGGAAGGTACTGGAGAGGGAAGGGAGGCCTAAGAGGCCCAAAGCAGTCTGGGAAGATTGCCTGAGGGCCTAGAGGGAGAATGAGGTGAAAGGAAGGGGGAAGGGTCTGAGAGTAAGAGATGACAGGGGACCCCAGAAGGGACCCTGGTGGGACACGGAGGCAGCTGGGAGAATTGTGATGGGTAGTATAAAGCCAAAGGACACAGAAAAGATTCAGAAGTTGTCTGGAAGGGATATAAAGCAAAGATGCCTCAAGGGGTCAGAAAGAAGCAGGGGCTGGCCAAGAGATGGTCCAGCAGAGAGGTGAGGGCCAGGGGATCCGGGAGGCCTGAGCCAGGTTCTGAGAGGGAAGAGAGGATGGGTCGGTGCAGGGACTGGCAAGTATGGGGCTCCTGGCAGAGGCTGGCAAAGGCAGGGTGCCAGGGAAAGGCAGGGAGGGACAGGAGACAGGCCAGAGGATGGGGCGATGGGGCCCCGTGTGGATGGAGCATCCAGATGGGCGAGGGAGGAAGGACAGTAGGGGTGGGGTTGGGGCGGTGGGTGGTGAGGGCCAGGGAGGGCCGATGAGAGACACGCGAGGGGACTGGAAAGGCCTGGGGGCAGATCCTGAGCGGGCGAGGACGCAGGCCCGGGAGGAGCAGGGAGGAGAGAGTGCCTGGCAGGTGCAGGGAAGGGTGGAGCGCCCGAGGAGGTCGGAGTGGACCGGGCGCCCAGCGGGAGACCAGAAGGGCGGGAGTGCTCGCCGAGGAGCCGGGCGGGCGGAGTGCGCGGCAGGGGGCGGAGGGGACCGGAGGGATGGGGGCGCCCGAGGGGGCGGGGCCGGGGGCACCGCGGGACTCACTCGAAGACGAAGAAGAGGATGGTGGTGGTGAGGATGAGCAGCAGCGTGAGTGCGAAGACGCCGCCGTGGCCGGCCAGCATGAGGCGGCCGCCGCAGTAGAAGCGGTTGCGGCCCGGGAACACCTCCCACTTGCGCCGCGGGCGGCGGCCGATGCTCCCGCTGCCGCTGCCGCTCCAGCGCGGCGCGCTGGCGGGCGGCGGGGGCCCGGGGC
>NW_026057585.1:84985625-85103714 GCF_023721935.1 Panthera uncia
GGGCCCGGGATGGCGCTCGCGCCCCGCGGCCGGCCCCGGCCCCGCTGCGCACCCTGAGCCGCGGCGGTCCCCTCTGCAAGATGACGGGGCAGCAGATGCGCGCTCCCGGGCGCCCTCTGTTCCCTTGCAATGAAATCATTTCTTGGGTGTCCCCTGTGTGCCAGGCACCTTGCCAAGCGCCGAGATTCGAGTGGTGGACTTCTTGATCTACTTCTGGCAATCTGTAATTCCAGGGCCAGGCTTCACCCATCTCTGAGGTCTGACTGGATAGGTATTGGGGGGGGGGGGGGGGTGGGGGGGGGGGACTGGCAGGGGAGGGCGTGGGGACACAATCTGCTTTGAAACCCAGGGGCCTGTTAACGACTGTCTTGGAGTTCACAATGCCCAGTGGGCGTGTGTGGCACATCCTGACCTTCCCTCACCCAGATCTGTGATCTGGACCCAGACCAAGGGTTATCTAGATATCTGGGTTGATGTAGAGTTGATGCCACAGGCCTCAGTATTTTTCAAGAATTTTGGGTGTGTTTGCTTTCCAAATGGCTGTGTAACAAATTATCGCAAATTTAGTGGCTTAAAACAATACACATTATTATCTCATACATTCCAGGTCTGGAGCCCCAACCCAGTCAGTTGAATCCTTTGCTCTGAGTCTCAGAAGGCTGCAGTCAAGGTATCAGCAAGGCTGCATCCTCATCTGGAGACTCAACTGGGGAAGAATCCACTTGCAAGCCCACTCAAGTTTTGTTGGCAGAACTTATTTCCTTAGACTCTGTGACTCAGGGCCTGAGATTTTTGCTGGCTGTCAGCTGGAGGCTTCCCTCGGGTTCCAGAGGCCATCTGCAGTTCCTAGAGATTCCCACAGTTCCTTGCCATGTGGGTTTCTCCAACATGGCTGCTTATTTCATCAGGCCCACAAGGAGAGTCTGACTCCAGTGTGCTAAGTCAGAGTTTCACATAATGTAACTTATTATGTATGTAGCAGGAATGACGTCGCGTCACCTTTGCCATATTCTATAGGTGAGAAGAAAGTCACAGGTCCCACTCGAACTCAAAAAGAGAGAATCACAAAAAGATGTGAATAGCAGGAGGCAGGAATCACTAGGGGTTACCTTAGGGTCTGTCCACAACACTGGAGTTACTGGAAAAACCTAAGGAAAAGTATAGGAAAAGGGAGAGCTGGAGACGAGCATAGGAGAGAGTAAAAAAGAAAGTCAAAATACACGATGCAGAGGGGTGGAAAGGTAACAACAGTGACCTCAAGGATCACTAATTGTTACACATGCCAGAGGCTGCCCAGCCATGCCTTTGGTGCCAAAGATCCTGGGTCTGATGAGCCCCACCTTGGAGTGAACCATGTTGTGGGCTTCTTCCCCTCTTGCTCCTTGGCTGTAGAACAAAGTTAAAAACTGGACATACTGGTTTCAGTAAAGAGTCCTGCTGTCCCACCCAACTGGGTTCTTTTGCAGCCCTACACCTTTGCTTGCTCCTTGTCACTTTCCAGAAACTCAACCTATCCTGCTTGATTTCAGCCTTCCTCCTCTCTACCTCATAATCTCCCCATTTGCATGGATCCTTTCCTCTCGTCTTAAAGATGTGGGCTTCCTTCTGCCCATGGCCAGGCCTCCACTCATGTCCACTCATGTCGCTCTCCGTTCATACAGACTGCAAACACACACTCTATTCTCCTCTATCAATTGAAAGGCAAAATGAAACTAAAATATCAATAACAGAAACAGCATTCCCTCCTCGTTCTAGAGTCAGGTTTATCTTTTTCTCTCTCATTTAAAGAGCAGCTACCACTTGCATACCACCCATTCATTTGACTTTTTTCAGTTTAGCCTCTGTTGACATCACTCCTCTAAAACCTCTATCTTGGGGCACCTGGCTGGGTCAGTCCGTACAGCATGCGACTCTTGGTCTTTGGGTTGTAAGTTCAAGCCCCACACTGGGTGTAGAGATTACTTAAAAATAAAATCTAAGGGGCGCCTGGGTGGCTCAGTCGGTTAAGCATCTGACTTTGGCTCAGGCCATGATCTCATGGTTTGTGGGTTCAAGCCCCGCATCAGGCTCTGCACTACAGTGCCGGAGCCTGCTTGGGATTCTCTCTCCCTCCCCTGCTCTCTCTCAAAATAAATAAATAAACTTTAAAAAAAAAAAAAGAACCCTTCTATCTTAAATGTCACTAATGACCCATTTAGTGTGGCATAAACTACTCATTCTCACCAATACCCACAGTTCCCAGCCTCTCTTACAGATGGGTGTGGCCAAGTGACTGAATTCTAGCTAATGGAATGTGAGTGGAAGTGACAAGCTGGCTCACAGAAGTCCCAAGTGCTGATCTTTGCTCCCTTCCCATCTGCTAGTAGAATGGAGGAGACTCTGAGAGTCAAACTAGATGTCCTCATTCCAAGTTTCAGGGTCCCAGTCTTTCTCAATCACCAGAAAGATTTAATAAGACTGAATTCAACTGATGTAATTGTGCAACATGCACAATATTTTTTTTATGTTTTATTTATTTTTTGACAGAGAGACAGACAGACAGACAGACAGAGCATGAGTGGGGTAAGGGCAGAGAGAGAGGGAGACCCAGAATTCAAAGCAGGCTCCAGGCTCTGAGTTGTCAGCACAGAGCCCGACGCGGGGCCTGAACTCACAGACTGCGAGATCATGACCTGAGCTGAAGTCAGACGCTCAACCGACTGAGCCACCCAGGCGCCCCAACATGCACAATATTTTGTTTTATTTGTAGCAGATAAGTCTGGGGGCTAGAAGAAATAAGACATTGTTTTATGGTTATCCTGGAAACTCTCTGATTCTCTGACTGTGACTTAGAGAGTTTAAAGATCCAACCTTGTCATTTTCTTTCTGCAAGAACTCTGATGCATTCAGAAGCATTCCTGTAGTCATCATCACTGCCATAACAGTCAAGTGCAACAATCACTTGGGCCCCCAAGGCACTTGCTTTAGTTGGCACTCCGTCACAAATAACCACAGGTGATAATTTGATTAATCATGATGCCACAGCACGCGGTGGATTCGTCCCATTGTGTTTCCCATCGGCAAGGAGCTCAGCACCCTGAAATCCAAGGACACAACCAAACCAGATCCCTATTCCTGTCTTTTGAGATTTTCTGGGACTCCCCCTGAGTACCAATTTCTGTATCAGTCAGGGTCCAGCCAATGAGACAGAACCATACCAGTCATTGCATAGAGGGGATTTAGTATAAAGAACAGTTGGAACCGTTAACTAGGTATAAAGCTGTAGCTAAATAACTGGAAGTTATTAAACACAACTTAAAACAATTTTTTTAATGTTTGTTTATTTTTGAGAGAGAGAGCATGAGCAGGGGAGTGGCAGAGAGGAGACACAGGATTCAAAGCAGGCTCCAGGCTGTGAGCTGTCAGCACAGAGCCGGATGCGGGGCTCTGGGCGCTCAAACTCATGGACCGCGAGATCATGACCTGAGCCGAAGTCCGACGCTCAATGGACTGAGTCACCCAGGTGCCCCTAAAGACAACTTTAAAGTTGTAAAAAGACAACCCTGAGAGATCACGGAGGCGGCAACAGCAGGAGGCATCTATAGCTCGTAGGGCTAGGAGAACAAAGGGGAGCGTTTGGAATCACTCAAACTTAGCAACTGAGAAGAGGGGCTCCGCAGGGCTGACACTCAGACCCCTGTGTCTAATGCTGGTGTCTGGTGTCTCTGCGCATGGAGGAGGGACCAACACCGCTGAGGAAGGAGTGCCACCTGGCTGGCGCTGGTGTCTCTGACTGGGACACCGTGAAGCTGGTTCTGAAATCGTTGGAAAAAATCTGCAAAGTGGATTCAGCTGCTGCTACGGGAAGGCACTGCTGCCACCCAGGTGAAGGGGCGTCGCTACAGTGACCTCACAGGAAAAGGAAGCACACAGGAGGGCGCTTCTCTTCCTCCTCTGGACTCACTGGCTCCCTCTAGTGGCCCTTATTGGCAGAGCCAAATACAGAGCCCGCTGACAGAGCAGAAATGTGATTTGCAGAGCCCCGGCTCCCCGATCTCATAATAGAAAGCAGAGGGTGGGTTTAGAGCTGCGAGACAGCAACTCGCTAACTAGCCCGAGCGCTTTTATAAAGTATTAGAAGAAAGAGGTGAAGTTAGGTGAGAATTAGCTGGTTTTCAAGCAGAGATGGAAGGGAAATAGAGACAGTCCAGAGGTAATGGCACTTTCAGAGTCAGAAAAGCTGACTGCGTTTAGACAATAAGTAGTATAAGACTGAAAAGGGTCTTGAAAGACGTGAGCACCTGTAAGGCAAGTATCAGCCGAAGAGTGTGGACTTCCCAATTATTATTTCATGTGACTTTGGTGTAGCCACCATTACATTAAGCATGAGGCAAGGGGTGATGAAGCAAATAAATAGATTAGCTTGAGAATTCAGTCTACGAAAGAACTTGAGGGTGGTTAGTGTCACATGGATATGACTAGAAGCAAATAGAACAGAAACTTTGTATTGTAAACGTTGTATTAATTTTGTATGTCAATTTGACTAGGCCACCGTATGCAGATATTTGGTCAAATATTATTCTAAATGTTTCTGTGAAGGTATTTTTAAGGTGAGTTTAACATTTTTAAAGTTTATTTATTTATTTTTGAGAGAGAGAAAGAGTGGTGGAGGGGCAGAGAGAGAATCCCAAGCAGGCTCCACACTGTCAGCGTAGAGCCCAACACAGGGCTCGAACTCATGAGCTGTGAGATCATGACCTGAGCCAAAATCAAGAGCCAGATGCTTAACCAACTGAGCCACCCAGGATTAGGCTCAGAAATGTTATATTCTTAATGTTTTTAAGAATATATTTTTAAAGTAATCACCACACCAATGTGGGGCTTGAACCCATGACCCCGAGATCAAGAGTCGCCTGCTCGGCCAATTGAGCCAGCCAGACACCTCATAAGGTGAGATTAACATTTAACCAGCAGACTTTAGGGACGCCCGGGTGGCTCAGTCAGTTAAGCATCTGACTTCAGCTAGGGTCATGAATCTCACGTTTGGTGGGTTTGGGCCCCACAACGGGCTCTATGCTGACAGCTCAGAGCCTGGAGTCTGCTTCGGATTCTGTGTCTCCCTCTCTCTGCCTGTCCCCTGATCTCACTCTGCCTCTCTCTCTCTCTCTCTCAAAAATAAATAAACATTAAATAAATAAAGTTTAGTGAAGCAGATTATTCTCCATAAAGTAGGTGGGCCTCATTCAATCAGTTGAAGGCCTTAATAGAAAAAAGACTGACTTCCCCCAGTGAAGAGGGAATTCTGCCAGCAGACTGTCTTCAGATTTGAACTGCAACATCAACTCCTCCACGGTCTCTAGCTGCTGGCCTAACATGCAGATTTTGGATTTCCCAGCCTCACAATCATGAGCCAATTCTCTCCCTTGTACCCATCTATATGTACCCCACATATGTACACTTAATATATCCCATTAGTTATGTTTCTCTGGAGAACTCTGACTTATATGCCAAAAAGGCTTTGTGGTAACTGTATTGCCAAAGAATCCATGAGACCAAATTTTAAAAAACCTTTGTCTGCCTAAAATTAGTATGAAATCTCAAGGGACCCTGAACAGTCAAAACAATTTTGATCAAGAATAAAATTGGAGGTCTCACATTTCCTGATTTCAAAATGTACTACAGGACACCTAGGTGGCTCAGTCGGTTGAGCATCCGACTTCAGCTCAGGTCATGATCTCACCGTTTGTGGGTTCAAGCCCCACATCAGGCTCTGTGCTGACAGCTCAGAGCCTGGAGCCTGTTTTGGATTCTGGGTCTCCCTCTCTCTTTGCTGCTCCCCAACTCATGCTCTGACTCTCTCACTCTCTCAAAAATAAAATAAACATAAAAAAATATTCAAAATGTACTACAAAGCTACAGGAATCAAAACAGTATGGTACTGGCATAAAGACAGACATATAGACCAATGGAATAAAATTAAAAGCCTGGAAACAACTTTGCATAGAGGTACCTGAGTGACTCAGTCAGTTAAGTGTCCGACTCTTGATTTCAGCTCAGGTCATGATCTTATGGTTTGTGGGATCAAGCCTGGGATTCCCTTTCTCTCTCTCTCTCTCTCTCTCTCTCTCTCTCTCTCTCTCTCTCTCTGCCTTTCCTCTGCTCTCTCTCTCTCTCTCAAAATAAATTTTAAAAAACATTTTTAAAAAAGAAAAGAAAAAGAAATAACTTTGCATATATGGTCAAATGATTTCAACAAGGGCCCCAAGACCAGTCAATGGAGAAAAGACTGTCTTTTCAACACACGGTACTAGGAAAATTGGATATTCACACGCAAAAGAATGGAAGTTAGACTTTTCTCTCACACCACATACAAAAATTAACCCCAGACGGATCAAACACTTAAACATAAGAGCTAAAACCATAAAACTCTTAGAAGAAAACAAAGAGCAAAACTTCACGACATTGGATCTGGCAATGATTTCTTGCACATAACCTTGAAAGCATAGGCAACAAGAGAAAAATAGATAAAATTGGACTGCATCAAAATTAAAACTTTTGTGCATCAAAGGACACTATGAACAAAGCAATAAGGCAACCGGGCAACCTATGGAATGAGAGAAAATATTTGCAAATCATGTATCTGACTGGTATCCAAAATATCCAACAACTCAAAAACAACAAAAAACAAGCAACCTGATTTAAAAATGGGCAAAGGAGAGGTGCCTGGGTGGTTCAGTTGACTAAGCATCCGACTCTTGATTTCAGCTCAGGTCACCTCATGGTTTGTGGGATCAAGTCCCATGTCAGGCTCTGCACTGACAGCACAGAGCCTGCTTAGGAGTTTCTCTCTCCTTCTTTCTCTGCCTCTCCTCTGCTCATGCTCTCTCTCTCGCTCTCTCAAAATAAATAGACTTTCAAAATATGGGCAAAAGATCTGAATGTTTTTCCAAAGGTATACATTTCATGCACCAGTAAGCACATGAAAAGGTGTTCAACATCACTTATCATTAGGGAAATGCAAATCAAAACCACAATGAGACATCACCTCATACCCACTAGGATGGCTATTAGTTAAAACAAAACAAAATAGGGGCACCTGGCTGGCTCAGTTGGTAAAGCATGTGACTCTTAATCTCAGGGTTGTGAGTTCAAGCCCCACATTGGGCATGGAGCCTACTTTAAAAAATAAAATAAAACAAGTGTTGGTGAGAATGTGGACAAATTTGAAACATGTGCATTGCTAGTCGGAATGTAAAATGGTGTGACTCCTGTGGAAAACAGCATGACAGTTCCTCAAAAAATTAAACATAGAATTAGCATATCATCCAGCAATGCCAATGCTGGGTATATACCCAAAAGAATTGAAAGCAGGGACTTAAACAGACACTTGTCTACTAATATTCATAGCAGCATTATTCATTAATAGCCAAAAGGTGGAAGCAACCAAAATATCCATTGACAGATGCTCCATTGACAGATGCTTGGATAAGCAAAATGTGGTGTATTCATACAATGCAATATTATTCAGCCATAAAAAGGAAAATGTGACATAGGCTACATACAATACGGATGAACCTTGAAGGTATAATGAGAAGTGAAATAAGCTAGTCAAAAAGGGACAAATATTGTGAAGGAGTGGCCAGATTCACACAAAAGTAGAATGATGATTGTCAGAGGATGGGAGGGTAGAGGGAATGGGGGGTTACTGCTGAATGGGTATCAGGTTTTAGTTTGGAAAGATGAAAAAGTTCTGGAGCTGAATGGTGGTGATTGTTGGACGACAAGGTGAATATACTAATGCCACTGAACTTTACACTTAAAAGCGGTTAAAATGCTAAGTTTTATGTTATGTATATTTTAACATATACATACCCATGAGTGCCCGTGAGTGCACACATGGGTGCCTCTGGCTGGCCGTGATTTAAAATAATTTTTTGGTCCCCATGCTTGCACCAGCAGGAAGTAGACTGTGAAACCTGCACATTCTCCAAGGAGCTCATACTGCCCAAAGCCCATCTCAGATGCGGCCCTAAAGGATAATCAATGAGCCAGAGGGCACAGCCAGGAGGCCTGGAGAACAATGGACAAAGAAGTCCCTCCTGGAACAAATCAGTGTCTAATCAAGGAGTGTCTCCAGCCCCAGGGAAGAGGACTTTGATAATCTGACCAGTGGAGATTCAGAACTGCTTTGGATCAGAGACTGTGACACATCTTCAATTCTTTCCTTTTCTAAATAGATATTTCTATGGACGTTATTCTTGCTCTGCCATTGGATGTTTTGCTTTTTCAGTTCATAAGGAACCAAATCAGAAGCAGACTGAGAGACTTGGAGCTGAATATAGTCACTAGATGGGATTTGGGGTTATCTCCCTTGGGAAGGGGTGTGTTCTCTCTGTGAGAAGAGCAAAAACAGGTATTTGGCTCCGAAAGACAGACTGAGGCAGACTGTGACACAAATATCTGTATTTTCTTCTTCCTAAACCCACATCCAGACTTTATTTCCCAGTAGGGTTCCCAGATTTAGCAAATAAAAATACAGGCTGCCTGGTTAAATTTGAATTTCAGATAAACAATGAAGAATTTCTTAGTAGAAGCATGTCCCGTGCGATGTTTGAAACCATAATTATACTGAAAAAAAAAATTTGTTTACCCAAAATTAAATTTTAACTGAACGTCCTGTATTTCATCTGGGAACCCTACTTCCCAACCTCCCTTGCAGTTAGATGCGGCCATGTGACTGAGTTCTAGCCAATGGTACGAAGTGCAAGTGATGTGCATCTCCTTTAGGCCTGGCCTCTTAAAACCTCTCTGAAAGCAGAGGACTCTGAGCATCTAGAGGGGGAGTCACAAAATGGTAGAAGCCTAGGTCCCAAACGACTGGGTAGAAGAGGCCTCCCTCTCCAAAGCTGCACAAGACTACGATGCAAACAAGAAAGGAGCTTGTATGATTAAGCCACTGAGTTTTAGTAGTTGTTTATTACAACAGTTAGTCTATCTTGAATAATATCCCTAATCCCTAAATCAATAACTTTTCCCATCCTTTCCTTAACAGTGGGTGATCTTAGTAACTATCTGTTTCTTCTTGAAACTTTCTCTTCCCTATTTTTTTTTCTAGTCCTTTGATGATGATGATGATGATGATGATGATGATAAATACCCACTGCTCATGAAGTTCTTACTATTGCCAGGTGCCGTGCTAGTGCTTTATCTAGTGTCTCATTTAATCCTCGTAACTACTCTGTGGGGTTGGTGCTATCACCCCCATTTTCAGGATGAGAAAACTGGCTTGGAGAAGTTGAATCACTTGCCCAAGGTCTTCTAGGCCCTCCTACTCTATACTTTTCTGACAGTCTCATCCGAGATCATGGCTGCTGCTGTAATGATCATGTCTGTGTGGATGGCTCCCTGACCTCTCTCCTTGTCTCCAGTTCCACATTTCCTGGCGTATGAATGTGTTGAATGTGTTGTCATTGTAAACTCAGCAAGTCTGAAGTGCAGCTATTCATTTGTTGGACTGTTCTAAACACTTTTCATTCAGTTTCCACAACAACCCTATGAGACAGATATTATTCACATCTGTGAGGTAGATAGTGTTTCCATACTTCACAGGTGAGTAAACGGAGGCTCAGAGATTCAGTATCTGGCTCACATTTATGCGTCAGTACGCAGATCTCAATGACAATACCTCAGTTCCACTCAAGCTAAGCTTCTTCCAGTCCTGTTCCATGGCCTGCTTCCTATACTCATTCTCTGCCCTTAACTTTCAAATCCTTTCTGTCCTTCCAAGTCCAGCTCAAAGGTTATTTCCCCGCCAAGTCTGTTCAGGTATTACAAACTGGAAGGGGTCACCACTTTGTGTGAATTTACAGAGGACTTAATCTGTACCTCACTTACCTTTTCCTAAGCATACAAGCAAAACTTTAACTCTTCCTTGGCATAAAAAGTTCAAGTAGAGAGGTACAGAGCAAGAAGTTTACGTGGCCCTTCAGTCTTCAGAATTTTCCAGTTTCTACCTTGATTAATGTTTCTGTGTATCTGCTAGCAACTCTGTTAGACAGTTATTTGAGGGCAGGACATATAGCAAATCACCTTTCGTCCCTAAAACAGGCATAATAAACAATTGTTGAAAGAATCCATCAATTTCAAATCCTTTGAGCTTGCACACACTACATTTTTAGACGAAGGTGAGAAGGTCTGTTCAAGAAAAGAAGTGATTTTTCCTCAAGGGGACTGGTAAAGACATGTCAAACACTCCCTCTCCTCCCACCTTCATTAAAGAACAAAAAAGCATCTACTTCTTAGGTGTATGGAGCGTCTGGTTTCTGTTTTAGCTGGGTCTCAGAAGGAAATGACTTTTCTCTGAAATTGTAGACGCCCAACCCAGCTGCAGCATTGTTAGACCTTAAGGTAAACAGGAAGCTTCCTGCCTTGGGCCCTTCATGTCCCTCTCCCAGACTATTAAAGACTGTTAATAGGATGGTAAAAGGACAGCTGCTGGCCATAAAATCAGCCCATTCCTTAGATCCTTGGAGAATAGCAACTAGATCCCTCCAAGGTCAGAGAGAAAACTGTGTCCGTCTCCAGGTCACATACCAGGTGTGTCCATCTAGCTGGGGTCCTCAGTTATCTCCTCTATGATCAAATGTAACCATTAAGGCCTTTGCAGAACACCAAGAGTTTGATTCCTCGGTATTAGTTGAGAAGGTGGGATTTCCATTTACAAATGGAAAGGGTTTCTGGTCCTTGAAAGAATTTGTGTCTGCAAGCATCATGTCCTGTTCACCCCCCAAAAAGACGTAAAGAGGAGAATCCATGAAAACAAAGCATCTAGTGCTCCTACCTCTGCGGTACAGAGCTGAAATAGGACCTCAAGTCTTCCTGCACACGGGGTGGATTTGCAGCTGTTGGTGAGGAAGGAGGGAATGGTTTCTGCCAACTGGAGGGACACTAGGGCAGGGGTTATCCTCTTTTGCCAAGAAGGGCACTCGGGTGTCTTGGCAGAAGGCAGAGGGCTGCCCCAATCTGTGTGTACATTTTCAGAAGCATTTGACTCTGGACCAAATGCTCTCAGCTGTGCTAAAGCTGGGGCAATGGATGGGAAATGCTTATTGGCCAGGCTGACTAGAAGCTCCAACAGAGGGTGTTGGGGCTCAGCCAGGAGCTTCCCTTCAGCTGGCAAGTTTAGCTTTCTGTCATGGTCAGAGGGAGCATGTCAAAATTCCAATTCTCAGTGCTCTCCAGAAGCTATGATTACCCATCTATTTTGAAATTTCTGCTTGTTGGAATTTTTAGCTCAAACAGGGATCGAGTGGTGACGATACAGAGCCTCTTACCTGGCTCAAAGAATGAGCAAAAATAGCTGAGGAGGGGTCAATGCTCTTACCACCAGTACAGTGATGGGCTCATAACCAAATGGGAGCCAGAAAGATACCATTTCGTTCAACCTTGTACTTACAATTTTTCAATTCATGCTGCCTGGTTGGCTCCTCTGACCCATGTCTACCAATCAAGCAAGCACAGACACTTGGGCAGGGCAGGGAAACCAGTCACCACTTTGACCATTTATTTGCCCGGCACAGATTTACTTACACAGGTCAGGGAGCCGTATTTGCCAGGTGTCGCTGCTTTCCCTCATTCAAAGGAAAGGTCACTTGAGTTACTCGTCAGAGTTGCACCCAAGAAGGGAGAGTTCCTTCTAAGTACTGAAGGCAGGAGAATTGGATATTTTCTCCTAAACTCACATGTGTGAGCCGCTACACGAAGTGTTTAGACTGGGGTGATTCCATGGCTTAAGGCAGCTCTTAAGATCCTAGAGCAGAAAGGGACCTACTAGATTATATGGCCCATCCCCTCTCCTCTCCCAATAGGATAATATTATTTCCCCCAGTTTCAGAAGAGGTGACTAAGGCTGTGAAAACCCTCCCAAGGTCACACAGCTGGTAAGTGGGGTTTTACTGAGAGGACTACAATCCAGGTCT
This sequence comes from Panthera uncia, assembly GCF_023721935.1. Classification (NCBI taxonomy): domain Eukaryota; kingdom Metazoa; phylum Chordata; class Mammalia; order Carnivora; family Felidae; genus Panthera; species Panthera uncia. The sequence goes on from NW_026057585.1 coordinate 84,997,583, forward strand.
CCTGCTTCTTTGTGCAATGTTCTTTTTACCATGACTTTTTCCCTAAGAAATTTGTAGTATTTTAAAAAAGGTAATTCATTGCCTGCATAACCAACACTTGTTTAATTTGCCTATCTTTGCAAGTTTTTTCGTATAAATAAATGAACGAATCATGAAAAAAGTAGTCAGAAACAATGTCCCATTAAAAAGGTGGTCCTACTTTACTTCTTACTGCCACTACACTGTTCAGGCCTCTGCCATCATGTGTGGACTATTACCAGCCTGTCAGCTAGAGCTTTTGATGAAATAGACATTTAAACAATTTACATTTAAATTTACATGTGGGTCAGTGGTAAGTTTGCAACTATCTTTGCTATGCTTGGTTGAGGGGACAGATCCAAGTGTAACTTTAGACCTAGAGTATGATTTCTTTACTCACAGAGAAAATAGCTGCTACTAATCTAAAATTTGCCACAGCCAGGACCAGCAGGGGTTCTCCAGTGGCTCACACTTCTCCCAGTCCTGACCAACCTTCAGAGAGAGAGACGGAGGGGTTCTAATGGACGGAGCAACGGTCCCAGGGCAGTGCAGCCAGTCCCAGTGTGTATCTGTACTTCCAGACCCCTGAGACTCCAGGTCACGTCCAAGGCAGGAAGTTGCAATGTAGGAGTAGTCCCAGGAGCCAGTAAGACAGGAAGTAGCCCAGAATGCATCGTGTGACTAGAGAACAGGTTTTCCAGTTGTACAAAAGTCCCATGATAGAATTCCTGGGGACCTTTTGTCCTGGTGGGCAGGCCCCTGCAAGCGGCTTCCAAGGCACAGTCTCTAGGGATCTCAACAGTGGCTCTTGATCCTGAAGCAAGTAAGCTGGAAACCAGTACACAATAGGAGTGGAGGAACCTAGAAATCTGGTGAGAACCTGAAAATCGTAAGAGAGGGAAAACCGACATTTATTGGACTGTCAATGCTTCAAACCGGACCAGCCTGGGACTTCCCTGCTGCTAGGTGAACTACAGCCCCATGACTAGAAATGTATTGTACTGGAAAAGAGACACAGCAGAACTTAGGATCTGCCTGATAAAGCTGTGTGTGACACCAGCCGGGTGACCTCAATGTTACAAATAAACAGCTACAGGCTAATTACTACAGTAATGGGCCAATCAATACTAAAAACTCTATGGGGTCCAATTTTAGCCTAGAGCCTGGACTCTAAACACTAGGCTGTGACGTGGGCTTTGGGGACCTGAAGTGGTTTCCTCATCCCCTGGGAATGGCAAAACAGAGGGAAAAGGGGCAGGCAATCCTGTGGTTCAACATTTTCCCTTCTAGGGGAGTTCAGAGCCAAGTCTCCACATGGCCTCCCTCATCTAAGCTGGAAACTCTAAGCTTTGCTGGCACGCACTCTACTAGTTAATCCAGCTACAAACACAGAATGCTACTTTCTATTTCCCCTGTGCCTCTTATTCACACAGCCCAGAGAACTTCACAAACAGCCAATGTGCGCCTCCAAGAGGCAGAAACTGCTAAGGAGTGGCCGGCACGGAGAAAAACAACTTCCTCGAGATTATGTGGGAAATGGGGCCACAGCCAGGAATAAAAAAAAATAGAAAGAATCAAACACTTCCCATTCCTATCTCCCCACCCCCACCCCAAAGATGGCACAAGGGAGCTCCTCTGAAGACGGAGTATCTGCCAGAGGGGAGAGCACCTCAACAAGTCAACACTCAAGCAGACACTCTGGGTGTTAACCATACAGGAGGGGAAGGTCCCGAGCTCTCCTCTGCACTTACTCCTTTATCACCATCACATCAGGTCCTTCTACAACTCTCGTGTCTCCGCACACACCCTTCATCTGCCCAGAATAGCTTTCCTCTGCTTCTTAAATGCATTCCTTCTTACTCTTTAGGACCCAGCCTTAGTATGATGCCCTCCTCAACTCCTTCAGTCCATTTTTTGCTCTGTGCTTCCAAAATACTTGATCTCAGAACAGCAACTCCTCTTCCATCCCGCTATACCAGAATTTTATCTGGGAAGTGTCTGTCTCCCCATTTCTACCATGAGACCCACCAGGGCAGCAACTTTATCTCACTTGTGTTCCATTCCTCAGTGGTCTGACCCAGGATCTAGACAAAGAAAGCCCACAAATAGTTGTTGAATGAATAAATTAGGTGCAGGTTTCTCAAATGGGAGAAGCTAGCAGGCTTCCTTGTCCCTGGCCAAGGGGTCCTGCCTGTATTCACACCCTTATCCCAGCCAGGAATTCACACCCTTATCCCACCTCACCTGAACATGCATGCACAGACTGCCAAACAGCAACAGTGCTGCAGCGTGGACCAGGTACACAAACACCCGAGGACCGAGGAATCCAGAGTCAGATTTTTCTAGGGTCTTACTCTTCTTGCTCCTTTGCATTCCAAGGGTAAGGCAGAACCAAGGGTGGGTGGTCACATATGTCCACGTGGCCCAGGCAACCAGGAGGGCCACTGGTGCCGCCAGTAGGAAATTGGGCACCTGCTTGAGCTCATAGTATCTCAAAAAGCCAACATTCCAGTAGATATCCTGGATATAGCTATATATTAGGGGAAGTTCCCAGGAGCACCAAGGTGGCTCATTTCCCTCCACGATCCGGTAGCCCTTGTCAACAGCTAACTGCAGCAAGGGCTTAGGGATGGGGTGGGCTGAGCCTGACAGACAGAACTGAGTATAGGCATAATACTGAAAGAGGGCAAAGGGAAGGCCAAGTATGAGCACAGAGAGGAACACAGAGCCCATCAGCTTCAAGAGCTGTCTCAGAGGATTCAGCACCATGAGAGAAGACAGAAAGCTTTGGCACTGAGAATACACGAGGAAGCCAATGTTGACCAGCCCATTGGAACGTACACCAGTGGCAAGGGCAAAGAGGAGTCCACTAGTCCAGCTTCGGCCCCTTTCCAGCTGCCCCATGGCGCTGAATGTCAGGAGGGCAAACAAAGCTTCTGAGTAACCAGCTGCCAGGAAGACATTGGCTGGGCTGAGGCAGAAGAGCAGGGCTCCGTAAAAGGCCTGGCGGGGACAGTGCAAAACCAGACAGCCCAGGTCGTGAAGTGCGACTGCAGCCAGGACGGAGAACAAAGAATTGAGCAATGCTACTGAGATTAACAGGCAACTCCGTAGGTTCAGTAAGGCCCGCAGGGGTCTCAGGAGTTCAGCTCCCACCAGGAGAGCCAGGGGGAAGCCAGGGAAGAAGGCAAAGTTGTGCTCATACAGATAGCCGTGCTCGGCAATGAACAGGAAGTGTTCCGCATCCCAGTGAGACAGGCCACCCAGAAGACCTTCCACAAGTTGGTCCACAGAGCCCGAGGGGGTGAGGCGAGGAGGAGAGAAGGCTTCTGCACGGTGATCTGGGATGACGACATTGAAGAGAGCCTGCGGGATGAAGGAGAACTAGGATTTCGGTTGAGCAACTGGAAGGGAAGAATTACCATTTAATAAAATGAGGAAGAACCGACTTGTTGGAGGACAATCGGGAGTTCGGTTCTAGACTAGCTAAATTTGAGTTAAGACATTCCAGCGCAGAGGTCAACAAGGCAGTGAGATCTAGGAGTCTGAGGGTAAGGAGGGCAGTCAGGGCTGGAGATGTAAATTCAGGCATCATAAGTGCACAGAAGGTATTTAAAGGCATGAGACTGAATGAGATCATCTGGAGAGGAAGTATGGCTAGAGAAGAGATATCGGAGGATTGGGCCCTGGATGTGTCAACATTTAGAGGGTTGGGGCTTGAAGGACAATGAGGATCCAGAATGAAGATAAAGAAGGAACAGTCAGTAAGGTAGAGGAAAACCAGGAGAGAGTGGTGTCTTAGAACCAAGTGAAGCATGGGAGTGATCAACTCTGTTAAGTGCTGCTGGGAGGTCAGGAAGATGGGGACTGAAAAGTGACCACTGGATTTAGAAATGTGTAGGTCACTGGTAAGTTTGACAAGAGTTATTTCAGTAGAATTGAGGACACAGCAGACTTCATGGACTGGGTTTGGCAGAGAAGGGAAGAAGACAGACTGAGGCAAACAGACAACTATTTGGATAAGTTTGGTTGTAAATGGGGTAGTAGTGAATGACAATGTGGGAGATAAGTATTTGTTTGTGAATGGGAACAATCCAGTGGAAAGGCAACCACCAGGTTTGCAGGAGAGAGGGGAGAATGGCTGGAGCAGGCAGAAGGGGGTAGGAACTGCTACACAGGTAGAGGTGGGGGGCGGGCCTGGATAGGAGGGCTGGGTTCAGCCTCACTTCAGCAGTGAAGGCCCAGAGGTGCAGATGCAAGCGTGTGACAGAGGAGGTGGGAGCACTCCCAAGGCCATTTCTGATGGCATCTATTTTTCTGAGTTTTCACTCAGGGAAGCAAGTTGGGGAAAAGGTGTTAGGGACTTGAACAAAGAGGAAAACGTGTAAAATAAGTCATCTCTGACTCTAGTTCTCAAAATAGGCTGTGCACTGGAATCACCCCAGGAAATTAAAAACTACTGAGGTCTGAATGTCTGGGTCCTATCCCCAGGGTTAATGATTGAACTGGTATGAGATACAGCCTGGGTATTGACATTTTTTTAAAGCTCCCCCAGGGGGATTCTGATGTACAGAACAATTTGAGAGAATGGGAGGGTGAATGGGCCTGGGAAATACACTAAGATTGCCAGGTAGCACTAAAGACTCACTTGGGCCAGTGATCTTGCAGAGAAAGAGACCAGTCAATACAGTTGTGTGTTCTCTGGGCAGACGCAGCAGTAGACAGAGAATGAAACTGAGCTGTGACTGGGCTTTTGTGTTGTAAGCCAGGGAGAAGGGAGCAAGCGAATTATGCGTGTATGCCTGGTGGACTATGGAATCTAGCTGGCTAAGAAGGGGCATGGAAGCCATAAAGTGGATGAGGCACAGTGAAACAGTGGTAGAACCAACGGATTTTAAGTTCTGAGGGGGTGGGAGAACCGTTAGAACTGGGTTACTAGAGGGAGTGAGCTGGAAAGATAGGAGATAGTGGTTAGTTGTATCAGCTGTATTAATATTGAAACCACCAAGAAATCAACAGTTCTGGAAAGAGCAATGGTGAGTCAGGAGCTAAAATCTTCAAGGAATGAAGAGGAATGAGTTGTCATTAACAGAGAGGCCAGCAACAATGAAGGATAACTGGGGATATCATTTGAGGCGTGAGCTTTAAAGCTGGAAGGGGGCTGGGGGAGAGAGAGGGATGATGAAGTAGCATTACTGTCAAGTGTCTTTTTGCATCATTAGATTGTCAGTTACTTAAAGGAAAAGAGACCAAGACTTTTCATACTCATCACCTAGCACAGTACTCAGAACAGAGTAGGCACTTCATACAATTGTGGTGGCTGAGTGAGAGAAGAGGAGACATACTCATTTCCAGATCACCATCGGAATTAGTCCTGGTTCCCTATCCCAGATGCCAGTTCACGGTCCTGCCAGTCACTCATCTGATGCTGTTCAAAGCCATCACTGAGTCATTTTCCCCATATGACCCCATTTTTAAGGCTCTCTCTCTTTTTGGTCAGTTTCTTTATCAGGCCACTTTCAACAGTGAAGACAAATGGGACAGGAGAGATAGTCACAGAAAATGGCCCTAGTCTCCAAGTTGAAGCTACTTTTAACTAAACCTGGGGCCCAGCAGAGGCTGCTATGCCTCATTGTGTGGGAAGGGAGAAAGGAGGTTTCCAGAAAGGAACCAGCTATGAGCCTGAGGAAGTGCCATTTGTGAAAAAAAGCACACATAATTATGCTAATATAACATCACTAGGTTGTTGGCATCCATTCAACAACACACAGTGAGAACATACTAAGCACTGAGCACCGTGCTAGGCACCAGATAGAATTCATATATGTGTGAAATTTGATTAAAATATGTATCAAGGCCAGCCTCAGAGGGGAAAGGGAATTGTAAAAGTGCAAATGCATTCTGAGGGTTGTGGTGGGTAAGGCAGCAAGGGGCGATACCAGGGGAAGAGTTGGGACATTGCTGACTAACCGAGTATACACAGAGTGTCTCAGGATCGTGCACTCAACTGACTGACACAGTGCTCAGTCTCCTGCTAAGGGAACTCTAGGGCAACGCCTTGTGCTGTCATGCCCTAATGGCATCTCTCATTACAGAACTTCATGGTCTGTTAGAAAGCCCACTACCTCTGGAGTTAGGAACCCTGGGGTCTGACTCTGGCCCTTCTCTAACTTGCTGTGTGTCTTTAGGGAAGCCACTTAACCTTTCTGGGCCTCTGCTGCTTCATGTGTAAAACAAGGGATTAAAAGATCATTTCTGGGGCACCTGGCTGGCTCAGTCAGTAAAACATGCAACTCTTGTTCTTGGGGTTGTGAGTTTGAGACCCACACTGAGCATGAAGTTTACTTTAAAAAGTCAGTAAGGGGCGCCTGGGTGGCTCAGTCGGTTAAGCGTCCGACTTCGGTTCAGGTCACGATCTCGCGGTCCGTGAGTTCGAGCCCCGCGTCGGGCTCTGCGCTGACAGCTCGGAGCCTGGAGCCTGCTTCCGATTCTGTGTCTCCCTCTCTCTCTGCCCCTCCCCTGTTCATGCTCTGTCTCTCTCTGTCTCAAAAATAAATAAAAAGCATTAAAAAAAATTAAAAAATAAATAAAAAATAAAAAGTCAGTAAAATATTTTTTAAAAGACCATTTCTAAGAGTCCCGACCACTTCTGAGTTATCAGGTATAGGTGTCTATGGTTCCAACCACATGGAAGGGTACACCTGGGAGGCAGAAAGAATACAGGGACAATTCTTAGTGCCTAGCCCAGCATGTTCAGGACAAAAGATCAGAGACTGACCTGCAGCACCAGAGTCAGGACACGGCAGCTGACTGCAAACCTCAGCACCTCTTTCCTGGATGGATCCATGGGCCACATCCTCTCACCACCGGGAATTCAGGGGTGTTGCTGCCAGGACTGAGCTCCCTCGGGTTTCTAAACTCCAAAACCCAAGGAGAAAACATTACATGTGGGCCAAAAGTAAATTCTTGAAAGCATTCTTCACAGGAGACTCCCCCTTCGGCATTACATGGCAAACTCAACCACCTAACGGCCCAGATGAGGGAAAAGCATCTTGAAGGCAGATGGGACCCACTTGGTATCACCCTGAAGCACTGTATTGTCAGGAAAGTTCTACATGAAGATTGGCATGAGGTTGGCAGCTAAGCTCGCAGAAAACCTTTAAAAGACTGTTGAGTGCCTCTATGTAGGAACTAAAGACCTGGGTTCAAGTCCTGACTCTGTCGCTCACAAGGTCTCATTTAGTCCTTCTGAGCCTCAGTTCTTTACGCATAAAATGGGATCAGACTATTTTTTTCCCCAGACTATTTTCTCTCACAAAATTGTCATGATGGTGAAATGGACGAAAGTGTGAAAAAGTACTAGCAAATCCATGTTGTGGTTGCTATTATTTGGTGTGTGCCCTTTTCCTCCTGCCCAGAATAATAAACTAGATCCCAAACCAGAGTCCCAAAAGTGGGGCATAGAACTGAACTGGAAGACCATAATGACTACACCCTCTAGCCTAGCTCTCTGATGTGTGTTCAGCTGGTCTGTTAAATTAAGTGGAGAAGGAAAAGAAAACCACCACTCAGCAGGACTTCAGCCAGCTCACATTGCTAAAACAAACTTAGGGGGAAGACAGAGTCGACTACTAGGGATGGAGAAAACTCTTATTTCCCCATCTCTTTGTTGGAATGGCAGCAATGTATAAACAATTGCAAAGCCATTCTGAGGCAAGGAATGAACTTTAAGGCTTTTTTTTCTTTTCTTTTCTTTTCTTTTTTTTTTTTTTTTTTTTTTGGTCTTAAACAGTTCCTTGGGCTGAAAGAAGTAGCAAAGGCTCCTACAGAACATTCAAACACCAGTCTGGGAAATCAGAAGTGGGGGCAAGAGCACCAGAGGCAGCTCACTGATTTGGGGTGCACTATCCCTAACAGAAAAAATATTAAAACTTAGAAATTAATGGAGAGGGCTGGAAGAGTGTTCTTTCTTATCTGGCCAATACCTATCACATCTTTAGGTGTCACCTGTTTCTGGAATTCTTCTCTGATGCTCACTAGACTATTTGATATGCTCTCATTATACTCGGCCTTGTCGTCCTTACTGCTGTTGCTTATTTAAGTTGCTTGTGAGGGCGGGGGCTTTGTTTTGCTCCCAACTATACCCCCAGGGCCTGGCATTATAAACAGGCATTTCAAGCCTGTGTTCCCATTGAGTGGAAGTGGCAAGAACAAGATATGGCATCACCAGTTCATTGGCTCGGGATATAAAATCGCTGCTTTAAGTATTCCTCCCACCATATCTCACGGTAAGATCAAGACCTAAGTCACAGAAGCCACAGGAAAATACAATTCCTCCAGAAAGGGAGCAAGGTTGGCCAAGGCTGACAGTACACTTTCCTCAGCAGAAGGGGGCGCCTGCTGCTCACTCCATCACCAGGAGGCCTGAAGGAAGGGAGGGGCCCTTAACGCTACACCGGTTTGCTCATCAAGATTCAGTTCAAAGGCAAGCTTTTGAAAAAAACCAAAGAGCCGCGGTAGTTTATGAATCTACCCAACATTTCCAGCATCTGACTCACTGAATTGAGAGGAACTGCAGAAACAAGTACAGCCAACTTCACACGGCGGCTGATTCTTTATCCTAGAGCGAATTCACTTTTTCCCTTCCTTCTCTTCCCACTCACATGCAGAAGAAAAAGTTGGGGACAGAAAAGCAGTTAACCCACCTCTGCCTCTTCACCAGGCTTCCATTCTTCCTTTCCTCTCTCCAGAGTCAAGCTCTAGCCCCAGCGACCACCGGAGACTTGTAACCTACTCTTAGCTTACAGGTAAACCAAGTAAAAAACAAAATAAAGCCAGTGAGTTGTCCCTCTTGGCTAGTTGCAGACCTCACTTCCCAACAACCCCTTGACGGAATCAGACTCTTGAATTGGCAGGACATTTACAGGGCAACTAGTTTTACTCTATCTTCCCGGGAGATAAATATGCCCATAGTGGTGAATAATAAAAATCTCCTTGGTTTTTACATCAGAGATCTCATCAGACCCTGTGAGGCCAGTATGGTTACCATCGCCATTTTATGGATGTGGAAACTGAGGCTCATTGGGGTCAAGTGACACACCTTAGGCTATATTTAAAGAGAATGTCATTTTTTTCCTTCTGGAACTTCATGGTCTTCCCACCAGCCTTCACCCGGGCCAAAGGGGATGCGCTCTTTCACAGCCAGGGCAACAACCCAGGTCTCCCAAGTCCTAGCCCAATACTTGTCCGAAGACAGCGCATGCTCCTACTGGGTATGCTCAGGGCAAGGGAGGGCCCTGAGACTCTGAGGGAGCCTGAATCGGAGCCCTGGACCCTTGGATGCTCCCTTGGAGCATCCTCTGTGGAGTGAGGAAGTTTCCGTGACTCAGGGTCCTTGGGGCCAGAGGCCTCGCTGGCTGTCGCGAGCCAGGGGCCGCCTTCTGCCAGCCCAGCCGGGTCGGAAGCCCATTCTAACCCTTACTCTCGGACATAGTCCTAAATGGACAGTGGGCACCTCTTCTCCCAAAAGGAGCCACGGCTCAGGGACTAGTCCCGAGGGGGCCGGCGGGGCCCGGCCTAAGGCCGGAAGGCAGGCTAGGGCGGGAGGCTGTAAAGGAAGAGGCGGCACCGGGAAGCCGCTATGGCGGAGGGGCGGGGCTCCCCGCTTCTCGGCGGCCTCCGCCTCATTTCCCTCGGCCTCCGTTTGACGGCTTCCCTCCCCCGAGAACTCCAAGGCTCCAGAGCTGGCGCCTGGTCCACAACGCCGGCCCGTCTCGACCTCCCAGGCGGGGCCCGAACCTCGGCTCCTCCATCCGGGGCCCCGAGCATCCCGCGCTTGCGCACTGGCTCCGCCGAGGCGACCCCGCCCCCCTCCTGCCCGGACTCGGTGTTGCCCCGCCCCCTTCCGCGGCGGCCATGTTGACTCCGGGCGCGCGGGGCGGGGACGGCGTGGACCCGAGAGGCCGCGCCCCTCGGCCTTGGCACCTTCCCGCCTTGGTGACACCTGAAGAGTTCCCCCTGGCGCTTTACGCGCCTCAGGCCCCCTCCCTCTCCTTCCGTTAGTCCGCCGTGTGTCAGAGTCGGCGCTCTCGCCCGGGTTGCATCCCGCAAACATCCACTGAGTTCCCGATGTGTGTGTGCTGAGGCTCTCGGAGTTTCGGGCCGCCCCGCGACCTCTTCGCAGAAGCCGGAGAGAGCCGCACTTTCCCTGCTGTCAGGCAACCCCAGCTCAGCACAGGGCCTGGCACACAATAGATGTTCCCTGAATAGAAAGAAACGCCTTGGGGTTTCTGTGGCCAGCAGTGGCATTTTGCGTCCTGGGTGTGAGGAAAGTGGGGGATCCCCATGCTTTTCCCCTTCAGCTCCCTACTTCGTGTCCTACTTCGTGTCCTACTTCGATCCTCAACCCCACCTCCTCAGGTGGCTAACGAGGATTATGAAGGAAACTTAAGAGAATGCGCCCCGCCCCCCCCCCCCCCCCCCGACTCTTCTTCCTCATTCGGGCAGTTGCTCTCGTAGGAAGTGAGGCCAAAAAGAAGAAGAAAAAGAAGCTAACTCAACAAAACCGTCTGTTAGGGAGGAGCGGCCGGTGGGCACCCCTGTAACGGAAACTGTTAGAACAACTTTGCACCCTCCTTAAAGGAAATAGATAATAAATCCTTCTCCGTTGGTGGATTTCTTGTTTCTCAGGATTCCAAAGCCTTCTGTGGTTTCAGTTATCGGCCCTCCAGAACGGAGCGAGGGTCTGGGTTAGCCTCTGGCCACAGCCCCGGCTGAGGGAGGGGTTTTATCTTCTGCCACAGCTATTAACGTGGGTGGGAACAAAGGGATGGTTGCTATCTCTCCAGGCAGAGAAAACTAGCCTCCATCAGTTCTGTGGGGGCCAGGGACTGTAGCTTTTGGTTCTCCCTCATTTCAGGCTCTGAGACCTAAGCTGCCCTAGGGTACTGTTGTGTGTAAGGTGGATCCGGTAGAAATCACATTTTAGTCCTGTGTTGGAGAAGGGAAACAAATGGAGAGGACTCTCCCCCCGTTTTTTCAGGGACACTTGTCCTCAGCTTCAGACGCCCCTGAGTGAATCGGCCAAGCTGTGGTGCACACTCGTGACTGGGGCCTGAGGTTGTGGCTTGAATCTCTAGAAGTCCATGAGGCTCCCAGCAGCACTCAGTTTGCAGAGACTAAACTGAGCAGTGTACCGTACTTGCTTTGTGAGTTCACAAGGGAGAAAGACCAGCATTCCTAAGGTTCCCTCTATCCACACCAAATTCTCTCAAAAATCTATTTGTAAAAAGGACAGGGGTCTCTTGTGACAAGTCAGAATGTTTCCTAACAGCTCAACTGTCACCCGTGAGAGGTAGAACTTTGTCCAGACCTTCAGCTCTACTTTCCAGCAATTTCCAGCAATTCCTTCCTTTCTCTGCTGCCCACCCCCCTCCTCTTCCGCTCTGTTTCCTGTTTCATTTTCTGGCTTCTGCTCTGACAGGAAAACAAGAAAGCTGAACCTTGTGCTCTCAAAGCCCTGGCTTGTCAGAATGGAAGAAGACTGGGTGGGATGGGAGGGGGTTCTGGGCCTCCAAGGCCGTGGGTAAGTAGTTGAGGAGGCAGCTCTCTCCAGTCTGCGTTTAGAGTCTGCAGCTAAAATGGAGTCTGCATCTACACAGGGAGCCAGCTGAGCAACCAGCACTGTGGGAGAGCCAGGGAGACAGAGACGTATCCAAGGGCTCCACAAAGACTCTATACCACCCATCCACTTCCATTAAGAAGCAAATGTCCCATACCGCCAACAAATGATTTCATAATACAAATCCCTGACCTAAACAACACAAGCAATGCGTCACTATTTCTAGAATCCTAGAAGGTAAGGGTTACAGCATTTCTGTTTCTTCGACTTGCCTGGCTCTGCTCTTGCTGCTTCCCCTGCTTGAAATGCCTCACTGCCAGACCACCCTCTAGCCAGCCCACTACCTTCAGGTCTCAGCTGAAAGGTGGCTTTGTCAGAGGGGCTTTCTGCCACTACCTGGTCACAGCCAGCACTCTGTACTATCCCATCACTCTGTTCTGTTATTTTCATAGCATCTATCATCACCTGATTGTCTTAGGAACTTCCCTCCTTCCATTGTCTGTTTCCTTCTTATGAAATATAAGCTCTATGACAGCACAGGCCTCGTTCACCAAAGTATTACCAGCACTTAGAACAGTGCTTTGCGCATCGTATATACTCAGTAAAGATCTGGTTTATGAATCAGCTTAACCTGACACCAATTGTTTATGGATATGGGAACTAAGGCTCAGAAAAGAGGAGTTACTCGCCTGAAGTTACATAGCTGGTGGTGAAGGTGGGACTTGAATTCGGATCTCTGGCCTCTGAAGCTGGTTTTCTCATAGTATTTTTTTTTTTTAATTTTTTTTTTATTTTTGGGACAGAGAGAGACAGAGCATGAACGGGGGAGGGGCAGAGAGAGAGGGAGACACAGAATCGGAAACAGGCTCCAGGCTCCGAGCCATCAGCCCAGAGCCCGACGCGGGGCTCGAACTCACGGACCGCGAGATCGTGACCTGGCTGAAGTCGGACGCTTAACCGACTGCGCCACCCAGGCGCCCCTGAAGCTGGTTTTCTGTCCCTCCACACTACTTTAGTCTTTTTCAGGTTTACCTCTTTCCCTCTCTTCCTTTTGTTCCACACAACTACGAATCTTTACAGGCTATGCCAAGAATCCTGCATCGGGCATACCATGGCTTAATGGCTCCTACCTCCTCTTTCCTCTAGTAAATTCCCATATTACCTCTTTGATTTAGTCAACAAAATGGGACTGCCTACTGTGTGACAGGGGATGAGAATGTAACACAGAGCAAGACAGACACAGTCCTTGTCCTCGTGGAGGAGATGGTGATAATATCTACCTCATGGTTCCTGTAGTGCTTGGCACAAAGGGCTCGATAAAGATGGGCTGTTGTAATTCCCTGAACAAAAAGGGGGAGAGAGTGATGTTCCCACTGGAGGTGTGAAGAAGGAAGGTTGGTAGTTCTCATGGAGCACTCACCATGCTGAGCAACCTGACGACTCATTTCTTTCTGTAGCTGCCTTGCCTTGCTCCTGCACCATATCCAAGCCCCAGACCGAGCAGTGTTATCTATTCTCAGTAATTCAGTTTCAGACACTAAACTTGCCTTTTTTTTTTTTTTTTTTTAGTTTATTTATTTTGAGAGAGAAAGAGAACGAGTGGGGGAGGGACAGAGAGCAAGGGAGAAGGAGAATCCCAAGCAGGCTCCTCATTGTCAGCACAGAGCCGGATGGGGGGGGCTCAAACTCACGAACCGTGAGATCAAGAGCTGAGCCGAAGTCAAGAACCGGATGCTTAACTGACTGAGCGACCCAGGCACCCGAGACACTAAACTTTCCATGGCCCCAGTCCTGTGGGAATGATGGAGTAGGTGACCCTGATCTTGGCTTTGAGGCCACGCCATCATGGGATAAAAGTGACCACACTGGCTTCTGATTCAGTCACCGCCAACTGTTAGCAGGCAGGTCTAATGCCTGTGATGACAGGCAGGCATCTGTGCCTTACGAGAACTTTATGCCACTTCTTTCCCCTGTGGGTATCCACTGGCAGTTTCCAAGGGTGCCCGGTGACATTTACATCCATCCTGAGATCTGGGGTGGCACCAGCCAGGTTTTGGACATTTACCAAAAGCAGCATCCTTTTGGCCTCTGCTGTGTCATTTGAAGATGTCCATCCACCGTAGGACAGAGTCCCCACCCTGCCTCTCAATTGCAGGAGCCACCAGACACTGACCCTTTAAAGGTCATGACACTAAATATTTTTCACCCTTCTTTCGGTGTTTGCCTTTCAGTAGTTAGAAAACCTTGACCCCACTGAGAGGCCTAGTGGGAAGGGCTTTAGCCACTTGGGGGTGGCAGTGGCTGCAAGGCAAAAGAGCCAATGAGGTTGAGAGTATTGTTTAGGCCAGACTTGGCTGCTCTCCAGCTATGAAAGAAGGTTAAGGTCACTTGGGGGGTGGGGAGGGAGGAGCCTGGGAAAAGAACTACTGGCCACACCCCTGGGTTCTCTACTGGCGAGGTTCTATTTACTTCTCAAAAGCAAATTACTCACAGCTCAGTGGCTAGCCGTTCTCTCAGCCTGTGGTAACTCCAGTCAGAAACTGGAGACCAGGCTAGGCTCCCCCTGCATTGCAGGAGAGTAGATGAAAGGAACCCAGGAAACCAAACTCCTAGGTAATGCTCCACACACAGCCCAGAAATGCACTTTCTAGACTAGAAAATGAAGTTGAAGAGGCCCGGTGCAAATATAGCCATTAGCAACACCGCTCACCAAAATATAGATATGAAAAGTTTCCCATGTCGTTTTTTTCCAGGAGAGTCCCAGGAAGGCATCCTGGTTGACAGAGGTTCGCCATTGTCTCTACCTCCCCCTTAATAGAGAAAAACACTGATTATTCATTCCTGTCCCTGACCCAAATATTAACAACCACACTCAGGCTGATGAACACTTGATTGATATTCTTTTTTTTTTTTTTTTTAATTTTTTTTTTTTTTCAACGTTTATTTATTTTTGGGACAGAGAGAGACAGAGCATGAACGGGGGAGGGACAGAGAGAGAGGGAGACACACAGAATCGGAAACAGGCTCCAGGCTCTGAGCCATCAGCCCAGAGCCCGACGCGGGGCTCGAACTCACGGACCGTGAGATCGTGACCTGGCTGAAGTCGGACGCTTAACCGACTGCGCCACCCAGGCGCCCCTTGATTGATATTCTTGGGACACTTTTTACCTCATGCTGAATACAACAAAGATCTTTCCTGCGGAGCTCCACAGCTAGATTCCGTTACTCCTTGTTGTCCTCTGACCCAGGAAGGAGGGCCTTCGTCAGCAGGACCTTGCTTGGTGTGTGAGCTCAAACCAGCCACTTTCAATTGTAAAATGGGAACCAGAATACTGATTCACAGGCACAATCCTCAATCCTCCCTTGTAGGGTTATTTGACCTACTACATCTGGTACCCAAGTGGGTACTCACTAGAGCACTGTGGTTTCAAGTTTACTTCTAAGTGTCCACAACAATAGCATTTTCTCTGTTACTGCTTCTGATCTCTCCGTTGTTTCCCCAAAGAAGGAGATGAACAGAGAAGCTCTATATTGCAACATTTAGCCTCATAAAAGTAACTGCATCTGGCCAACATCTACAATTTCATCCAACAACTACTTAAGTGGCCAGGCTGTTGTAGGACAGGGATGGAGCAGTGAACAAAATAACCTCCCTGCCCTCAGAGAGCTTACATTCTAGTGGAAGGCGACAGGGGAGTACAATATACAGTTGACCCTTGAACACTGGGCTTGAACTGCACAGGTCCACTTAGATTTTTCGATCCGGTGCAGTACTCTTAAGTGTATTTTCTGTTACGATTTTCCCGACATTTTCCCTCTCTACCTTGATTGTAGAAACACTGTATATAATACATGTAACATACAAAGTATGCGTTAATCAACTGTTTGTGTATCAGTAAGCCTTTTCCTGTCAAAAGTAGGCCGATAGTGTTAAGTTTTGGGGGGGATCAAAAGTTACACGTGTTATTTCTGGGGCACCTAGCCGGCTGGCTCAGTTCGTGGAGCATGGGAATTCTTGATCTTGGGGTGAGGAGTTCAAGCCCCACGCCGTGGGTCAAGATTACTTAAAAAGGAAAAAAAATAAAAGCAACATGTGTAAAATTAAAAAAAAAAAAATTACACATGTATTTTTTGCTTGGGCAGGGGGTTGGTGCGCCCCTAACCTCCACATTGTTCAAGGGTCAACCATAACAATAGGCCAGATGGTAACAAGTGCTACCAAGTAAGGTAAAGCAGAGAGGGAAATAAGGCAGGGGAGCAGAGATTGCTATTTTAAATAAGGTAGCCAGGGAAGGATTCGCTGATACAGTATTTGAGCGAAGACCCGAAGGAGAGAAGGACTTCAGCCGTGTAGTTATCTGGTCAAAGAGTATTCTGGACAGAGGGAACAGTAAAGTGCAAAAGCCCTGAGGTGGAAACATTGCTATGTGGTGGAGCGAGCAACGGGGAAGAGAAAAGGGGCCCAGGGAGGTAATAGCAAGCCAGATAATGGAGTGAGACGCGCTGAAGGATTTCTTTTTGATCTTAGGTTTTAAAGAGAGCGTTTCTGGTTACTATGTCAAGAATAGGTTCAACCAGGCAAAGCAGAAGCAAGAAGGTCAGTTTGGGGAGTAGTTCATGAATTCAAGAAAGATAGGACAGCGTCTCGAACTACAGTGATAATGGCTAGACTGAGGGTTCTTTTTTGGAGAGCGCTAACATACTGGATGTAGAAATGATAGTAGTTGGGTTTTTTGGGTTTTTTTTTTTTTTGCCAAGGAATGGAGTTGCTGTTTACTGGGCAAACTATGGGAGAAGCAGGCTTCTAGGGGGAAGTCAGAGGATTTTAGCTTGGTGGGGTGTTCAAATTAAACTTCCAAGCAGAGATGTCAAGAAGCAGCTGAATGCTCAAATCTGGTAACAGAGGAGAGTGCCAGTCTGGAGAAATAAAGTTGCAGGCTGCCTCGAGATAAATGATTGTCTTACTGTTAAAGATTTTCTAGAAAAGCAGATATCCTCCCTTCGCCAACTATTCCCGAAAGTTTTTTTTTCTTTCCTAGAGCATCATCAATTTCTTTGGCTAGTACACCCGTTTCATTTCAAGAGGCTACCGTGTTTTTTATGTCTAAAACTTCCTCTTGCAGGTGTAATCATCTCAGACGCTTTCTTGCACTGTGGAAGGTAAAGCAGGATGTGATGCAACGGTGACAGTGTCCAGGATGCCACCACTCAGTGGGGAGAGAGAGCGCACCACAGGAGATTTCCAAAAAAAAAAAAAAAAAAAAAAAAAAAAAAACAAAACCGAGACCGGCAACTCCCCATGCCCCACCCCCCGAAAGGTCAAGCTTTTAAATAGTCGGAAAACAGTAAAAAGCCTCACAAACGTCTTACCAAGATTTAATGTACATTTATTCTTAACACGTGGAACATATAGTATAAAGATTTCATACTGAATAAATGATATTCATTAAGCCAAAAAAGGAAAAAAGGAGGAATTTACATCAAGTTTTAGCTACATTGTTTGAAATACAAATATGCAGATTTTATCACTGAAAAAATCTCAATTGTGTTTCTTCATCAGGAACTTCAACTGAACCTAGAACTTTTTCACACCTCGATTAGAAAGAAAACAAAACAAAACAAAAAACCCGGAAAAAAATAAACTATAAGTTGATTGGCTGCTGAGACAGCAAGGACTTTTTACAGAGACCTGTACAGCATCGCGCCGAGGGGGGCGATGTCTGGCAAGAGATTAAATAGCTGTGTCTCGCTTTGTGCAGGTCACCAACTTGTTAACTCGTCATACTATAAAGGGGTAGCTGGGAGGGGGACCAAACTGTGGGTATCCAAGGGTATGTGCAATGTACAACGTCATGTATATACACACGTGGCAGCGCAGCCGCTGCAGCTAAGGTTAAAACCAGTTCTAAGAGGTGATCTCAGGGTTATTCATACAATCAAGGAGGAGAGAAAGAGGTCAGGGTGTTGTAGGTTCACACATGATACTTTGGGGGAAAAGCCTTTTTTTTTTTTTTTTTTTCTCCTCAACGTTTAACTAAAAACATTTTTAAAAACTACAGCTTGCTGCTGACCCAGCGTTTTCTCTTGTTTCCATGTGAGACATTATTATTACAGTATGTTTACAGTATCGGGTGTACAGTACAGTACATGAAAGGGTCTACACTCTACTGCACAGGCCTCTCCAGTGAACAGAGTCTGTCCACAACTGCGAACTTCTCGGCTCCCGCAAGATTGTGAATGTACAACAATAAACCACACACAGTTCAGCAGTCACCTTTTTTGTCCTTCAGAGGGTTTTTTTTTTTTTGTATTTTTTTCCTTTTTTTTTTTTTTTACCATTAAAAACAGTTATGAAATGTGGCATCCCGTCGATGCAAGGGCCGGGAAAGCCATTTTTATTTTATTTTATTTTTTTTCCCCAAACTCACTGTAAACGACAGTAACTTTGGTTAAAATAAAAAAGTCTTCTATGTAGGCAGAGCTTTGTCTTTTCAAACAGGGTGGGGTCCTGAGGGGAGTGAGGTGAGGACAAGGAACAGACAGGTGTGGGGGGGGTGGGGGGGGGGGGAGAGGAGGAGGAAAGAGAACTAGGAGAGACTTTTGACCCAAGGGAGAAGCCGGACAGCACAGGGTAAACTGGATTCTGAGGTGGTTTTGCATAAATAAAGGGCAACAGTCAGTTTCTAAGTTCTCCACACACGCACACACACACAGGGAGGGAGGTGTCCCACGGCTGTCATGACTGGCCAATCAAAAACAGTACATCACAAATGACTTGTGAAACCAACGAGTTCATCAACGGTGAGACCGAGATGTCCAACAGCCGCGACTCGTACAGCGTGAACTCCGAGTGGTTCTCGTCCACCTTGGCCAGGGCCAGCAGCGCGCGGGCAGCCCGCCGCATCATGTCCACGCTAGTTGGCTCGAAGGGCGGGTTCTGCATGTGGAGCAGGCTGGCCTGGCTCTGCTGGAACTGTGTGGCGGCAAGGCTGTCCTCCAGGAAGCCCAGGAGGTTGCCGATGCTGCCCTTCTGCACTGCGATGGCACGGGCCGCCAGGCTGTCGCCCTGCGCCAGGTTGGCCAGCAGTACCACGGCCATCTCCCGGCACACCGGGTTCTTTCGGTCACTGAGGAAGCGCACCATGGTGCTATACAACTTCTCCAGGCGGCTGAAGGGGGGAGTGGCCAGGATCAGGTCCACATTGTTGTCCTGGATGCTGAGTTTGCTGAGGGTTTCCAAGACCAGTCTCTGCGGGGAGAGGACGGCGTTGGGGCCCAGGGTGGAGAAGGGGTCCTGGGCTTCGGCGGAAGGGCAGACTGCCCAGTGTAGGAGTCCGTCCAGGACAGGCAGGCAAATGCTCTCAGGGTATGGGGAGAGGTCCAACTGCCCCGAGATGTTGGCGAGTGTGACCAAGGTGTTTTCCCGGAGCATCTCCAAGCAGTCCCACCACCACTCCACTTTGTTGCAGCTCACCCCTTGGTCCTGCTCCTCCTCCTTCTCGTAAGTCAGTGGTGCCTGCTTCCGCTCTGGGTGCTTGTGGTGCAGAAGGATCAGCTTGCCCAGGATCAGCAGCAGCCCCGGGTGTTTGGACATCTCAAAGTCGTTGCCTGGCACGAATGACAGGCTTCGGATGGTGTTGGAGACACAGACGCAGCGCTTGGCGAGGGAATCCTGCCAGTCCAGAAGGGTACACAGTGGGGTCTCATCTTTACTGTGGGGCTCGTCCTCTAGGATCTTGATGTTCCGGTGGCTCTGTGCCGGGCTGATGCCAAACGGAAACTTGCTGCTCTCCTTGGTGGCCTCTGCACTCTTAGCTCCCTCCTCGCTCAACGTGCTAGACCGGGTGGACAACATGTCATCCATTGTGGCTGTGATCCGTTTCTCTGGAGGGCCATCGGGTGGGGGGCCCTCCTGTTCTGTTGTCCCTGGTGTCCCCTCTGCCGCCGTGACGTGTTTCCGGGTGACTGGTGGGCAGGGCACGTGAGGCCGGGTAGGCAGCAGCTCCGTCTTGCTCTCAAAGTGGGTCTGGATATGCTCAGTGGTGTCCCCCCCACCAATCCGCCAGTGCAGCAGGCCACTGTCAAACTCCTGCACACGCCCAAGCTTATCTGAGCAGTCCACCACAAACGGGTCATTCTTCTGCACGATCTTTACCGGGAGCTTGTCAAACTTGCTAACCAGTTTCTCCTCACTACTCTCCGAGGCCGCCTTGTCCTTGCTCGAAAAGGCCATCTCCTCATCATTTTCCACTACTTCCTCCTCTTCTTCCTCCTCTAGTTTAGGACCTAGAAGGTCTTCCTCCTCCTCCCCCTCCATAGGGGCTGGACTAGACGCCTTGCTGAATCTCCCAGGGTCCAGTAGTGTTCTCTGTCCTGGGTCACCCACCTCATACTCCTTTAAAATGCCAAAGATCTCGATGAGGCAACGCCGGAAATATTCCACAAGGAGCTCTAGCAACCCTGGGAGCTAAAAGAGGAAAAAAACAGGAGATAAATTAAGGGAGAGAAGTGGGCTAAACGAGAGAATCCTTGACTTGAGAGGCCCCCCCAAGGTCTTCTAGCAGATCTCCCCGCTTTCCTTGGAGGTCAGACATCTGTATCCCTGGGAGAGATGAGAGTTGCTCCTTTCCCAAAGGCTCTCCGCAGAGCAAGTCGTTGGGTCTCTCCCATGCCCAGCACACAGTTGTCCCTTCTGCTCAGCCTACCTCCATATAAGCCCGCTTCCAGCAGGACAGACATGCTGAGTGACAGCCCTGCACCTCACCATCTCACAGCCTCCTCTTTCCCTACCAATCCCTGCTTTTCTTCCTCAGGCGCAGTTTCCTACCCACTGGTCAATGCTACCGTCCCTCTTACGATACCCTACGTCACACTGCCAAGTGTAGCCCGAGGCTAGGCACGGTGGGATGACCCCTCTAACACAAGCTGAGAGAAGAAGAGATGCAGTGCGGACAGATGTTCACCTGCTCTCTTCTCCAAGCTTCCCAACATTCCAGGAGGCTAGACCTCCATGAATCAATCGTGCAACATAATGAAAGGGATGAGGCTTCGGTCCTTCAAACACTGGTGCAAGCTGGTGCTAGATAGACCCAAATTCCAGCTTGGATCCAAAACAGGCTAGTTATCTCTAGAAGAAAACCCTAATTGCCAGTCAGATTAAATCTCTGGCAAGACTACAGCAAAATGGAAAACATAAGGGCTTTAGAATTAGAAAGACCTAGGTTTGAATTCTGGCTTTTCTAGGAACTAGCCATATGATTTAAACTCTCTAAGCTGTACTTCTTCTATCTTTCCACTGAACATGACGGAAATTCCTAAACTTTAAACGGTGGTTCTGAGGACTAAATGGAATATATCAAATGCCTGGCATATGGAAATCAGTATCTGTTCCTTTTCTTTCTCATGGGGAGGCAATTTTATAAAATGGACATCAAGTCAGGCTTTGGAATCAGAAAGACCCTGATGATAGCTGTGTGAACTTGGGCAAAGATAAGACGCTCAGCCGACTTACTCATCTCTAAGAGGCCACACGTGCCTCAGAAGACTGTTGTGAGGCTGACATGAAAGAAAATATGAAGGATCTTGCACAAGGTGACGGCACAACAAATGGTTAACTATTAATAACAATGCTCCCTAGTCAGCTCCTTGATAGATGGGTTGGTAAGTACTAAGGATGATCAAAAAGACTGGGATGGTGCAGCAGAAACTCTTCCCAGCTAGTGGGAAAACTCAAGGTGCACACATCCTGTGGAGAGAGGATCCGGAGAACCATCTCTCTGCAAGAACGTAATTAAAATACCACCATCACCCCTCGCCCCCCGCCAAGCCTACTTCTTTCCACTTCCCTTTCTATACCTTAGGAAAATGGGATTGATAAAGACCTCCCGTACTCATGGTGGATGAAGTAAGAAGGGGAAAAAAAGAAACTGTCATGCTCACTAATAAAGACCACAGGTTTTTCTTGTAGTCTGAAAAGGTGGTGTCCTCACTCACACCAACAGAATCTGCATTTCTTACCGATTCCAAAAAGTTTCTCCCCAATTCCCTTTGAAGTCAATCCTGATACCTTACACAAATTATTATTGTTCCCAGTGTTCTGGGCCCATGGCCAGTGGCAAAGTACTGGCATGGAATCAAAGCACTGGCATGGAAGATACCAGAGAGTGAGTGAGAGAGGGGAGACCATTTTGGCCAGGGAAGGCTTAATTCCCTGTGTCACGTAGCACTGTCTACTTCAAGAAGGTCTCAGGCCCTCCCATTCTTCCAATCTTTCCCAGGCACCTGTACTCACCTGACTGAGGTTGAAGGTCATGATGCTGTTGTCGTCATACAGCAGGATGTTAATGGTGTCTAATGCCCATGTGCTCTCTGCCAGCAGCCCAGACTTGAGGGACATCATTACCCGCCATGCCTCCGGGGTTCCTGAAATAAACCTCCATGTCGTCCATCTACCAAGCCCAGGTTGGCCGGATGCTCCCCCAGGGCTGGCCCATCAGTCAGGCTACTCTGAAGATAACACATGGCGGGAGGCAGTTCCTATCTAGGAGAGGACACACATCTGCTTCTAGGCTCCCTTAGGACATCACTGCATGGCGCTTGCTTTTAGTAAAGCCTCGTACCAGCTGTTTTCCTTATCCAAAGTTCTTTGGCTCTATTTCAGACAACACTGGACCAGATTTTATCTCATCCAGAATGTTGGGATGGAGACAAAAAAATGGACAAGACTTTAGGAAGAGATAAAGCAACCTGATCGGGGAGGTCTCCTTACCAATGTCTTTCATTGTGAGCCGCCTCCTCTGCTTCAACACAGGCTGTGTTGCTTCCACAGAGCCAGGTGGGAAGGTGATGTCCCGCCGAATCATGGGTGGCTGCACAGGGGCAGGTGCTATGTGCGAGGCAGGCACTGGGGGACCTGCCTTTTGCATCTTCATCCCAGAGTGCAGGAATGGAGACTTGCTAGGGGAGGTGCGGTTCTCCATTGGCCGGGGCAGGGGAGCGGGGCTGGATACCTGAGGAATGTGATTCTGCATGCTTGGCGGGGGCTGGTAGTTGGATGGAGGGGGCCTTGTCATGGGGGGCACGGGGGCAGAGGGACCATATGGGGGCTGACGTGTGCCATGGGAAGGCCACGGGCCTTCATGGTTGGCCCTCTGATCCGTGTGCAGCATTTCATCTGTTCGGTTCACACCATGATAGGCGGGGCCCTGGGGGGCAGAGCCAGTGCTCTGCCTGTTGGCGTAATTGTAGGTCATGTCATTACGCCCTTGCCACATGGTGCCTTGCTGAGTAACCTCAGCCGATGCCTGTATGGGGCCGCCCATCATTTGCGGTGGCATGTTCTGCTGGGCATTGGAGCCGGGGGGTGCAGAGACACGGTCTCGGCCAAACTGGAATGGAAACTGGTTCTGGGGGCCGCCTGCTGGTCGGCGCTCAGTAGCAGCAGCGGCAGTGGCGGGGTAAGTGTTGCCATACTGGTTGTACACATCTTGCTGAGGGGAAGGCTGGGCAGCTTGCTGCTGGCTGGCAGGCTGGGGCTGGGCTGGGGGCAACTGCTGCTGTTGGGGCTGCCCCTGCCCCGTGCTGTACGGCACGCTGTACATCTCCCCTTCGTGCCGCTTGGCAGGAGGGCCGTACGTGCCATCCATCGGCCGCTTGTAATTCTAAGACAGGGACAAGCAGAGGGGAGGTTAAATTCTGCACTCAGGGACCCAAGATCCAAACGCAGCTGCCAAGATGGCTACACCAGACACTCGCCAGGCTTACTTCCACTCCTCTAGAAGAGGACATGGTCTCCAAGCGAACAAAGGATTCACCTTTACAAATGATCTTTTGAAGTTGTTTCTGAAATCAAGAACCATTCCCTATTCCCCTCTGGTTCTCCCTTGCTCTGTGTAGAAAAATGTACATAAGTCTAAAAATCAAAATAAGGCCTGTATCTGGCCCTTGTGGAGAACTAGAGAGACTGGACTAGAATCTAAACAGGACGAGGCTGAGGGCTTGGCTCTTCAGCAGAATTGGTCATGTAGGTGGGAGAACACCAAAGTATCAAAAGCAAGCCTAAACTTTTCAACTTCGTTTTCTAACTGCCTCTCGAGGGGAACCTGTGTGTCAGTTCACCCTGTTACCCTCCTCACCTGCTGCTGCTGCTGATACATTGTGGTCTGCTGGCTGGGGAAGGGGCTGCCGGAAGGGGTGCCTTGAGTGGAGAACTGATTGCCATAGGAATCATGTCTGCGGGAGGGAGAGAATCAGAGGATCAGGGTGGGAAATGGCAAAGCCTGAGCCACAACGACACTAGGACCAGGGTTCACTCACCGTTGTTGCTGCTGCTGCTGCTGCGGGGGGTAGCGGCTAGGAGAATACATCCCCGAGTCTGGGTTGGAAGGCATGAGATTCGGCTGTGGGGCTCCAGTGCCCATGTTTCCCTCGGGTCCTATTCCAGGCTCCGTCCTAAACACAATTGAAGAAGTGGATTGAGTCCACTAGAGCTGTGGGGTGCTGGGGTGGGACAGGAGCGGGGGCCATGTTTACCTCACTCTGTCATAAGGACCTCCATAGGGATAGTGCTGTCGAGGTCCCATCGCCACATTTCCCAGCCCAGGGCCGGCAGCTCGGCTGTAGGGGTCTCCCATTCCGCCATTGGGGCCCTGCCCTGAGGACATGAAGGGATCACTCCCTGGAGCTGAGTACAGAAAGGAAGGCAGTGAGCAAACGGGTAAGCCAGCAGGCCTAGCAACCCACACCTTGCCTGCCCCAAAGACCAGGCCCTGTTTGGAGCTTGGGTTTGTTCCTACGGTTTCCCCGGCAAGTTCATAAGAGATCTAAAGAGGCTCCAACCAGCAAAGAGCACATACTTGTTAAGGTATGACAAGGTAAGGCCAGGGAGAGGGAGACAAGAAAGGAGGTAGGGACGAAGAGTGGTGGTTAGGTCTGGAAATGCCTTATCTCAGAAAATGGCTCGACAAGAACCCTGAGCCACTCTCAAGACATCCCCCCCATTTCCCTGGCCCTGTCCTCAAGGGCACGAGGCCAACAGTAATTGGTCACCTTTCCTCATGCTGCCATAAGGATCCTTATTTGGCTCGTAGGACATGCGCCCCATCATGTCAGAGGTATTCATACTGGGCTGGTACCCAGGGTTTGGAGTCATGGAATTCCGCTTCTGGAATGTGGGGTCACTTCCATCAGGAAAGGCATCCTGGATCCCAACCGAATTGCTCCTGCTCCAGAGTGAGGAAAGCCAATTAAACCCCAAATAAAGCAATTCCTCCAGTAAGCAGGGCACATGCGAGTCACTGGCTGGGCAGGCAGAGCAGGGACCACTCCTGGGCTGCACAGAAGCTCATGCACTTCTGCTCAGGTCTTTCAACCCCCCTGCCCCTGCTCCTGGCCTTACCTCATGCCTGGCAAGGGGGGGATCTGACTGTGTGGTGTGGATGCTGGAGTTGGTGGCTTCAGGTCTCCTCCTTCTGCCATGGAACTGCTGGTTGACTGAGGTGTCTGTGGCCCCTGCATAGACCCAGATCCCGCTGTGGACAGAGATGTGGGGTGAGCCAGCAAGTGTTTAACTCTCACAGAAATACACAAATGCCCCAGGATCTTTTTGGAAGGGATTGCTATAAAGCTAAAGCTGGGGTTCTTTAAAGCCTGAATCGCCCTTCTCAGCAGGAGATCGATCTATAAGGCCAGGTAATAGAGGAGGGAATTTGAGGGGTCTATTGCTCCTTGCTACGATTTCACATTTGGAGAACAGGGGTAGTATGGCAATGCCATCACCACGCTGGTGATTTCCTGGACTCTCTGCCAGCTTCCCTGACTATTTTGCTTTCCTTCCCCAAGGACTCTGGTTAACTTACTAAACCCTGTAATGCTGGAGCCCAAGTTCCCAGGCAGAGCCCCTAGAATCCTAGGTAGGAAGGCTCCATCTTGCCCTAAACCTGCAGCGTGCTTTAGGAACCTAGGAGCTCCTACTCACAAGAATCTAGCACAGTGTCACCACTTAGGTTCCAATGTTCCTCCTCTAAGCTGATGCGAGCAGAACCACCAGTAATTAATGTTTCCATTAGTTACCATTCCCAACAGCAGACATCCCACTGCTTAGGCCTCCCCAGCTGATGAGTCATCTCAGGCACTCATTACACCCTCAGAGGTCAATACCAGGGCACATGTGTTTACACCCACCTTCTAGGAGCCCTGGCCCTCTTCCCTCTCCTTCCCATGCTTGCCCAGGACCCAGCCTCCTCTCAGAAAGGAGGGTGGGCAGAGGCCCTCCCATCAGAGAGTTCCATTCATATCCCTCCCTACCCGCTCCTTCCCATTCATTAGCATCTGAGCTCCCTGGGGAATTCAGGGCTCTCGTCTGAGCGGCATTCTAAGGCGCTGACATCAGTGGGCCAAAGCTCCCAGATGGCCCTGCCTCACTGCTATTTGTCAGATTTCCCCACTCCTCTGGTGTCCCTCCCACTCACTAGTTTACAAACATTTGGCAAGATGCCAGGTGCACAATGAAAATTAAAACTTAAGGGCTGCTACAGACTACGTCTCAAGGGAGTCGCCACCGTCCACTCTTTAGTCTGTCAACGCGTTAAAGCCCTGTGGTAGGACAGGGCGGAGTACACGTCCCCGGTGCCAGGCACTGCCGGATAACGAGCCTGGACCCTGAATGGTTTGGTGGGGCGGCTCACCCAGATCCTTACCAGGAGAGGGAGGCTGGATCTTGGGCTGCGACTTCTTGGAATCAGCAGCTGCGAAGATGTCTGGGGGAGGGTCTTCCCCCCGTTCAATCTTGCACTCAAAGGCATAGAGACACTGGATGTACTGCTTTTTCAGGGAGCTGGCAGCGCTGCTTGAGGTGCCCACATTGAGGTTGGTCGCAAGTTCCCGCCATTTTTTGTTCTTGTTGACCTGTACAACCAACCAGAAGAGTCGGGGTACGTCTTCCACCTGATCTTCCTGCCCACAAGCCCCAGACCCCATCAGGCTTCCAGGTTCTCATCTCTTAGGGAATCACGGTTCTCAGTCAACCACCAAAGTTAACCCCGCTTGGTGCGTAAGTCCGTGACAAATGTTAAATCCATGGCTAGCGTCCCTCCACCCTCAGCAGGCTCTATCCACAGATCACTGCAACTAGCAGACAGTGCTTATTCACATGAGGGCAAATTTCACATCACTGTTAGTGGGAGAGAACAGAATTTAGAAGGTATGATGCTTTACACAAGTATATTACTGAAAACTGTTGTGCAAATCACCATCAGATCCAAACCCCTTTCAAGGCAACAATAAAAAATCACTTTTCCAAAACGGAGATGTGGTACTGTCAGCCACCACTCTGCCTGACTTACTTTTGTCAAACTGGAGGTTTCCGGGTTTTTCTTTTCTTTTTTTTTTTCTTGGTGTGGGGCTCTTTGCAAATTTTACATTCTTGTGCCACTGCTGCCCTCCTTCTCAGTGACATGTAACTAACTACAAGCCCTTCCCTACTAGGCACTATCCTGATTGTTCAGGAGATGCTTCAGGCCCTATAACTTCTCTGTGCCTTCCCAGCAGCTAACCTACCCTTCTGCCTCCTTTCCTAAGCTTCAGGACACGCTGACCAAGACCATGCCCCAATCCCTACAATTAGACAGTCTTTCTGCTCTAGCCAGGCAGGCCTCCTTCTTCATGTATTCTTACACTTATTCATCTACCTCAAAGGCTGGGAACACCAGCTTTCCAGTCCTAACCCATAACGGAAGTTCAATATGTTGTCATATCTACTGATCTGGTACCCGTGATACCAGAGAGAAGAGTGATAAGGAAGCAAAGACAGGGACAACCTAGATGGCGGGGAGGTGACCAGAACACGTCCCTAGAACAGGTAATGTCCGAGATGAATTCTGAAGGTTGGAGATGGTGTCGGTCGTGTATATTCCAGACTCTCTCCTATTTCCATGCCACTTAGGCCAGTCAACTGGAATGGCCCCTTCCTCTGCCTAACACCCTACAAATCCTTCACAGAAGCTCAAGACTCATTTTCTGCCTTCTTGGAAGCATTACAGACTAGCTTTTAACAGCGCTATTTCTCCTCTGAACCCCGTCTTTAGCGTTCAATTACATCATAGCGCCTAAAAGGCTGGCATTTTCTCACAAACTGCAAGACAGGCACAGGCTTCAGGATTCCCTCTGTACCTCATCCTACATCATTTAATGAATCCAGAAGCCCATTCAATCAAAAGCGTGCCAAACCTAAGCCAACGACCCCCCCACCCCCACCCCCCGCCCCCATCCCCACAGGCAGGAGAAGCCTGGCTAGGAAAACTCAACGCCAGGGATAACGGCGGGAATGAGCCCAGGGTCACCTCAGAGGCCTGCTGTGGCGTTGCTTCCCACGCCAGTTATGTGGCAGTGTGCACGTGTCTTGTTTTGTTTTGTTTTCCTTTGTGGGGGAGGGGAATAAAGCCTGAAGGGAGAAGGAATTCATAACTGACTGTTGGCTGGCTTCATTCCAATCACTTTCTTTTCTGCTGGTGACAGCTGTTTTCCTCTTCTGATTTAGAAGGTTTGGAATACATCTCTCCCTGCCACGCCTCCCCCTGAGCTAAGCCACAAACTCAGATCCAACAGCAGGCTCCTGATCTAATGACTACGTAATACACATAGGAGGAAAGTTTGCAAGGCACAGCACTGCCTCAACTGTGTGCCTCATGGGCTGAGTGTAAAGCAAAACTCTAAGGTTTCAGAGCAGAGGCAGGGCTCAGGATGGAGTTCAGTTCAGAGTTTTTCAGCAGAAATGAATCCATTCACTTAAATATCCCATACAGAGTAACTAAACAATTTCCCAACCTACTTTGTCCTTCAGAAACTATTTCTACTAAATAGCTCCTGAAATCCCATCTTCACCAGGAAGTTTCCAGGAATGAAAGGGTCAGCCACTACTATGGCTACCTGGGTACCATCTCACAAACCAATTTACGTGGCAGAAATCTTGCTGTAAGCTTTGCATATTATTTCCAGCTTTAGACAATCTAGCAGGATACACACTATCCCTACTTAACAAATAAGAAAAGTTAGGACTCAGAGTGGCCGTACACCTCGATTAAGGTGACATATATTGTTAAGTGGCTAAGGAAGAATTCAAAACCAGGCCCATCTCTCCAAACCATGGTCTTGCTTGCAATGCCAGACTGTCTCCCATGGAATCAGAATGTCCACATTTTGCCTATCTTTGCACCCCAGTGAGACCCTAGACATATGGTAAACTCAATGCTAATACTTCATACTAGCCAGGGAGGTCTCAGCCTCCTGCCTATGGAAGCCCCATGCTTCCAGTCTATCAGTATGTGCCTCAGAGAGCAGGAGACGGTGACGTCCCTGTGGGATGCTTTGCACCAGGTGAAGCCACTGAGCACCTAGAGAGAGGCTTGTTGAAACCACAGGGGAAGCCAAGTGCTAGGCACTCACCTGAGTCAATCCACCAATCTCCTTCACAGACACATAGAGGCGATAGAGGTCCAGAGGTTTCCTACCCACAGCAGGCAGATTTGTCATGCCCATGGCCTTCTCCTCCGTGAAGGCCAGATAACGGTCCACCCACATCTTCCTCTCAGGCTCACCACCCAGCTCATACAACTTGGTGATCTTCTCATTGGTTGTAGTAGAAGAACTGGATTTCTGGAAGGGGCAGGTCAAGATTCATAGGAATCGGTCAGATTCAAAGCCTATGCTAAGGGTCTCAGAAGTCCCTTGATTAGGGTAGTGGTAAAGCTTCTTATTCTGGGGTACCTTGCATTTGCAAGGTCAAAAGACCAAATGAGAGCTAGAAATTCTTCCTGTAAAGGAAGGAAGCTAACACTGACTATATATAATGCATTGGGCGCTATGCTAAATGCCTTTTCATATTAGGTATTATAAATTATTCTCCTCTTCAAAGATAAGGAAGCAGGCACATGGAGGCCATTCCTAAAATCTCACAGTTTTTAAGCAGCAGAGCTAAGTGTCAAACCCTTATCCACCTCACATCAATGTCACTACTACTCCCCTGCTATCACCCAGGAGCCTAGGCATGCTTTTATACACGGTTTCTGAGAATTCAAGAAACTCAAAACATGATCTTGAGACAATGGGATGGACTAAAACAAAAAGAAACTTCCTCCTCTCAAGAAAGGAAGGGTCTCCTACGTGCCTAAAAAGGCTCTGGATGTTAATTATCCTGTCCAAGACAGGAAGATGGCTAAAAGGGTCTGAGAGCCAGAGGTGAAGGTCCACAGGAGGTGGCAGCTGTAGATTTTTACTTTCCCCTACTTTATAAGATGGGGAAAATGGGGTATGACAAAGGGCAGAAATGTTTCAAATGACTCAAACACTGAGCAGGTCCCCAGATTGCCACATAACCCAATAGACAGCACACTCAGGACCATCCTACAGGGAGGCCAAGCAAGGGCCCAAACCCCACCTGCCTCATCTCCTTCTTTAGAGAACCCAGGGTACCAACCATTCCTACTGCTCTGAGTAAGGTCCAGGAAGAGAAGAGGAACTAGTTGCCTATGGCACACACCACCTATCAATGCATGAGCACAGGGTGCACAGTTTCACAGAGGGCATTACAGACAATTCTACACTGCTGGCCTGGCACTTCCTCTATAACAGACAGCTGTGAGAACACCGTGTTATTTACATCAGGACCCCTTAGGCTAACTGAAATCTAATTCCATGAGCTATTAGCCTGGGAACCTTCATGATTAGAAGAGGTAAGAGCAGCCTTTTCTGAGATGATCTAATCCATGTCATAAAAGACTAGAGAATCTAGTCACCCTCTTTTCTTTTTCCTTCCTATCACTGGAAAGCATGGGACAGAGAGCTGAGAGGAGTCAAGATATAAATCATTACCTTGGATTTGGATTCTGTCTTGGGTGTCCCATCTGCCTTGTTGTTCATTTTGGTGGCTGGAGTTAACTTGACGTCCCCAAGGCCCATCATCTCTGGGCTGGCTGCCATCCCTATAAAAGAGGGAAAAAAAATCTCAAGTCCAACAAGCGTGTGACAGGAAGATCATTCTAGACGAAATTCCTGGAGTGAGCAAGGACTTGTACTTACCTGCTGAATTGTTGGCCATGGTTCCACCCATGGGATACGGGGGTCCCTGAGGGTTGATCATGCCAGCCATACTATTAATCCCTTGCCCATAGGGAGGTCCTGTTCCCATCATGCCTCCCTGATTCATATTGGGGTAGCCTGGTGGCCTGAGGAAGAAGATGGAAAGTGTGTGTGAGAGAGAGAGAGAGAGAGAGAGAGAGAGAGAGAGAGAGAGAGAAGACACTGAGCGTCACACTTGGACCTGAGCTGAATAGAGTTTGTGAACCAAGATTATCTACTGAGGCTTATACAAGGAAAAAGTTTATGGGTTTCCCAAACCAAAACCATGTACCACCTGACCTAGATATTCCCATCTTCTACCTCCCACAAGAAGTTCTAAGAGGGTTCAGGCTCCAAACAGGACACAGTAAAGCTCAATTTTAAACGATACAGTACTTGAAGAAGGAAGTCCTACAGTGTCTCTCTGTAAGTACTGCCTCCCTCTGAGGCACCTCCAGTGTCAAAATGTGTTTCCATACAAGGACCTTCTGTATGGCAAAAGGCCTAAATTAAATGCTCAACTTTACCATTCTTTGTTATGTCAAATCCCAACCAAACTGGACCCCTCACAGCATTGCACCTGGATGGACCTACTGCAAACCCTATGGTTCCATCATTCTTCAAAGTACTGTCAAACTCACCTCTTTACCATTAATCACCCTATTCTACCTTAGTTCATCAAGATTTCCATAAGATAAGAGTCACTTTAAGAACTGTAGCCACCAACAATGGAGTGCATGGACAGAGCCTTCAAAAACTAGTAGAATCATATTCACTGAAGTCAACAGCCACCAAATTGAGTGGCCAAGGAAGAATGGATGAATCTTCAAGTCATTAAACCAAATCACATGAGCTCTCTGCACTTTAGTACCAGACTCAAACACAAAGAACCATACAGAACAGTAGAAAAATGGCAAACCACAACCCTGCCATCCTCTATTTCTCACACTACAGATCCAAGTCATGTGTATATTAAAAATCCTTTTGGAAACCAAAAAACTAGATTGACACAAGAAATAAAGAAACTCTGAAGACTTATTTTACTCATCAAAATAATCTATGTTTACATACAGTATCAGGTCATGTGAAACTTGATACCAACTGAAGATGCTTAAGAATCAGCACTTTGGATCCTGTGTCCACCCCCCCACCCCAGCTCTCTCTGCCCCTCCCCACTGGTTTTCTTGGTTCTCTTTCTGTCAAAATAAATAAACTTAACACACACACACAGAACCAGCACTTTTGTTGTGTATTTCACTGTAAGGAAACTCAGTTTTCAAAAGAGCTCTCAATAAAATACATATTTACCAAGATGACATGGTTTAGAACCAGAAGTGTCTCAAGAACCTGAATCACTTTACAATTTATTTCCTTGTGCTGACACTCTCTTCACTTCCCAGACCTTACCTGTTTTGGATAGAGTTGGCAGCAACATGCATGGCGACAGCAGTTTCTTGAGTTTTCCGGTTCATGCCCCCTGGTGGGGGACACATCCCTGACCCAACCTGAGGTGGCATATTGGCCATGTTAGGGCCATAAGGCCGGTTGCCCATGGAGGCATGACTCATTCTCCCTGGAGGGAGTGTGCCATAAGGTGGGATGCCAGGCTGCCCATGCATCTGACCTCCAGCACCCATAGGGTTCATGCTTCCAGCCATGCCTGCACTGGGGTAGTTAGCATTGGGCAAGGCATTATAGTTTGGCTGCCTGGGGTAGCCTCCTGGGAGGGAAAGAAGAAAAGAAGACACAGAGATTTGGTTAGTGACTCACTAGCAACTCCCAAATCTTGCTCAGCTCTAAAACTCCAAAGACAATAAATGATGGGAATCACTCAATATTTGGTCTGGTAAGACCAACTTCATGGCAGCCTTCACCCCATTAAAAAAAAAAAAAAAAAAGGTGGGAGGAGGCCAGGAGCATACAAAGGCAGGCCTCAGCTGTCCTCTCATCTTAAAGACAGTACACAGCACAAAGCAAGGGTGGCTGGCTGGCAAGGCTAGCTTTGTTGCTATCCAAGCCCTTCAACTCCCGGAACTCTTTCCTTTCTACGTGCACAACCTGCATGCTCTCCCATGCTCTGTGTAAGACATTCAGTTTTACATCTGTCCAGGGCTCATTCTGAGCAAAGATATATTCTATAAGGACTAATTTATTTTAATTACCATTAAGTGTCTGTGCCCAGTCTTGGGTTAAACACCGTCTTCCCATTTTACAGATGAAAAAAAAGGCTCAGAGACTTTCCACTATTTTAGGACCTGGCTATGTAAACATAGACTATTTTAGGGCCTGGCTTTGGTGGATTTAAAGCAAAGGGCAATCCTACTCTTGCAACCCAGATAGCAGCATATCAGACAAGGAACTGTTTTCTCCTCCCTTCCATCTCTATGTACTCCTAACTGGGCAATATACTCACCCTGTGGGCCGTACTGACTCCCCTGGGGACCATAGCTCCCCATGGAGTTCTGCTGGTAGGAGCCCATGCCTGTGTGCATCTGTCCACCCGAAGGCTGACGCGGAGATAAGGCCGAGCCGGGCTGGGGGGAACTGTACTGGGGCATCTGGGGGTTCCTCTGCATGTAACCTATTTGTGGGTAGTATCCATATAAGTTATTACCTCAATACAATGAGAATAAATGCGCTCCCTTATCACAGGACTTCACCATCTACATTTTCTTTAGCGAATACTTGCATGAAGTCTCTTATGTTATTTGCTATATAACTAGGTGCCCTTTTAGGGACCCTCCGAAGTGACATGGCCATTAACCAGGGCATGCCAACTGTTTCTATTAAATGGGGGTTGAAAAGACAAACAGCAATGACAACAAAACGGTACATGATTTGAAGGGTAAAGATTTGATGCTGAGTCTTCAGTATTTGCTGACCAAATTAGGTGCAATGTAGGGAGGAATCCATCAGAACACAAACACTGAGAAACAAAGACTGGCGGGGTGGGAGGAGTGGTGCATGCACAGTGGAACATAATTCTGGAGCCACCAACATGGTTAAACCCACTGTAACTTCACAATTTGCTGCTGGGATTGTCCTAAGCTTCCTGGTCATACAGCTCTCCCAAAGCTATTGCACAGGATAATCAAATGGCTCCCTTAGACCTCTGCACCTCCCTGAAAGCCCAGGGTCTCACCTCGATCTTGAGCAATGCTCGATTGATTCATGGAAGGATGCATGATGCTGTCCGACTGGCCACTGGGTGGCCGAGGTGGCATCTGGTTGCCTGCTCCAAACAAAGAAAGAAGCCAATAGTGGCTAAGCCTGGAAATTCTAGCTCAAAGGTCATTTCAGAGAGAAATGGCTCCTGGGAAGGCCAATACCAATACCACCTCCCAATACCACATACACAGAGGGACCCAACCAAGGGGCTCCCATCTCTCTTCTTCAAATGCTGAAGGGAAACTTTGCAGACATCCTCTCTGTGGCAGTGGAAGGCTGGGGCTCCCTGATATCACTGGGGACTAGTCCCCTTTCCCTCTCCCCAAAGTCCAGCATTTGAGGGTACCTGGCACTGCAGCAGGCGAGAGTGGTCCTGAGCGAGACTGGGCAACACTGGCGGGAGAGCCAACAGGGGACGGGGAGGGGCCTCGGATGCCAGGCAGGTGAGGGGAAGTATGAGGAGAGAAAGGAGACTGAGCTGGATTACTCTGCTCTCCTTGGCTGCTGGAAATCCCTGATGTGCTCACTCCAGGGCTCAGAGCTCCTTCTGTCCCCATGGGGAGATCGTCTATTGAACCAGACAGATCCTGAAACATACACACAAGGACATATATTAGCAATATTAGGCAGAAAGACTCTTCTTTCAACAGTCGTACTATACGGCTAACATCTTCCTTAACCAACCAAAAGCAAATACACTGCACACGTTATATAGTCCTGATACTAAAGCTTACAGGTGGCAATGTCTATTCAGAGCCAGATAGAAAATATTTTAGACTCTGTGGGCCATTAGCATTTGTCACAACTACTCAACTCTGCCATTGTAACGCAAAAGCATAATCAGATAATACATAAACAAATGTGTGTGACTGCGTTTTTTTTTGTTTTTTTTTTTTTTACTCTTCGCTAGCTGTGTTCTAATAAAACTTTATTTATATCTATAAAAAAAAGTAACTAGCCCATAAGCTGGAGTTTGCTAGCCCATAAGCTGGAGTTTGCTGACCCATGGTCTATCTACCAGAAACAGATCATCTAGTACTTTCGTCTTCTTTCCTGTCCCCAACATCTATAGTCATAGGAAAGCTGCTCTTTCAGTGAGCCTTTAGTTCTTTTCCAATGGGGAAACTTTATAAAACACTGCCAGGATGGCACCAGGAGTTGGCTACAGTTCCCCTCTCCATCAGGTTATTATAAAGTACATTTATCAAGGACACACTTGTTCCAAGTTACCATACAATAAGCTTAAAGTGTAGGAGGTGGGAAAAAGATGTATTGTATAGGAAAGACAATTCCCTTTCTGCCAAGAAGGTCTGGGACTATATTCCTAACAAGTGGCCCACAACAGGGATGAACAAATGTACAAATGTTTACCAACTGAACAAGTTCAGTTTTTGTCCTAGCTTTTTTGTTGTTGTTTAATGAGAACTTGATGTTTATTGGGGGGCCTTGCTTGCCTTGAATTAATCAGTAAAGAGTTCACTCTAGGTCAGTAAACTCCAAGATTGGCAACCAAGAGCTCAATATGAAAAATATTCGCCACAGCAAATGCACCGCCGGCCCCAGCTTCATTCTCTAGCAATACCACTGGTTCAACACCACACATTAACTTCAAGCTGGGAACTAACTGTATCCTGAAGAAAGGATGAGAGCTTTGGGTATGGGCTCAGGTCTGGGAAAGCTCTTAATACTCAAATGGTTAAGAAAGAAGTTCTCTTGGGGCGCCTGGGTGGCGCAGTCGGTTAAGCGTCCGACTTCAGCCAGGTCACGATCTCGCGGTCTGTGAG
Organism: Panthera uncia; assembly: GCF_023721935.1. Lineage (NCBI taxonomy): Eukaryota > Metazoa > Chordata > Mammalia > Carnivora > Felidae > Panthera > Panthera uncia. The sequence goes on from NW_026057585.1 coordinate 85,033,283, forward strand.
TTCGAGCCCCGCGTCAGGCATCTGGGCTGATGGCTCGGAGCCTGGAGCCTGTTTCCGATTCTGTGTCTCCCTCTCTCTGCCCCTCCCCCGTTCATGCTCTGTCTCTCTCTGTCCCAAAAATAAAAAAAAAAAAATAATAATAATAATAAAAAAAAAAAAGAAAGAAAGAAGTTCTCTTAAAGAGACACATCTGAAGAGAAAGGAGATCCAAAATGGCCTGATCTAAGTCTATTGCTACTCCCACAACAAGCTCATCCTGGAAAGATTATGTCGAGACGACTCTGACTCTGGAGTCTGATGATAACATTGAAGGACAGAAGGTACCTCTTAGGCTCTCTCCCAAGTATCCGGGTTGGTTGGACCTTCTGCAAACCATGGGTTACTTCACTAAGCTGGGAACATTTCTGCTGAGTACTGTGTGAACAAAGCTTGCCCTCAACGCAAGGCAGGCATGTAGGTATGCATTTGTGGATGTGTCTAGCTCTCCAGTGTTAGCTCAGAAAGTCAGAAAATTCTAGCTTTCCTCTAAGCAGCAGACCTAGAACACCATAGCATGCTTTAAATATACAATTAGAATTAGTCCCATCATGGACGAGAACTCAAGAAGGCCCTCCTCTAGGTAACACCAGAGTGTCTTCCCTTCCAAAGGAATAAAGTACCTGTAGCTATAAAAAGCCCTGGGTTCATTCCAAGAAAGGAGGATTCCACCCCCATGTTGAGGGTTAAGCTATACCAGGGACAGCTGGCTTCTAAGCCAAAGAGAATAAACTCAAAAGAGGCAGCAAGAAGACAAGAGGAGCCAACTGTGTAGGCCTTGAAAGCCACCTGCTAGGCTCTGGTCTGTATCAGAAACCACAGCTCAATGCTCTCTTTTACAGGGGCCAGTAGGTTCCCTCAGCATTCCTTCCCTCAGTATCCATTCCTTATCAATCTGCCAGCTTCTGGTAATAAGAATTACTTGCTTGCAGAAAAAAGAAATCAGTGTATTCTGAAACAGAATAGGAATCAAAGGTCCATCCATAAGAACTTGGCTCTTTTCAAATGGCTTTGAAAAATTAACTGTTTTGGGGTGCCTGGGTGGCTCAGTCAGTTAAGTGTCTGACTTTTTTTTTTCTTTTTTTTTTAACATTTATTTATTTTTGAGACAGAGAGAGAGCATGAACAGGGGAGGGTCACAGAAAGAGGGAGACACAGAATCTGAAACAGGCTCCAGGCTCTGAGCTGTCAGCACAGAGCCCGATGCGGGGCTCAAACCCACGGACCGCGAGATCATGACCTGAGCCGAAGTCAGACGCTTAACCGACTGAGCCACCCAGGCGCCCCTTACGTGTCTGACTTCTAATCAGATCATGATCTCACGGTTGGGGAGTTTGAGCCCCGCGTCGGGCTCTGTGCTGACAAGCCCAGAACCTGAAGCCTGCTTCGGATTCGGGGTCTCCCCCCTCTCTCTGCCCCTCCCCAGCTTGTGCTCTCTCTCGTTCTCTCTCAATAATAAATAAACTTTTTAAAAAATCTTAAAAAAAATTAAGTGTTTTGAACATTTTTCTTTTTAACTGAGTAAGTAAAGCATAAATATTCTCATGATAAAAACAGTTCCAACAGTAAAAGCCAAAGTCCCCTTTTGCTCTCTTTCTGCTGCCCTCAGCTGAGGAACCCTGCTCAACTAGGCGTATATCCTTGAAATCTTCCGAGGAACTCGGGGGGGGGGGGGGGGGGGAGGAAGAAAAAAACCCCCAAAACAACCCACCAACCACTGTTATATAGGTCGGGCAGGGCCTACGGATGCTCACATCCACAGGCTGATGCTTCAGCCACAACTTCTGTTTTTAAAAAACCAGGCTCTCCACAGATCCACAAGTGAATGTTCTAGTCCTGCTGAGAGGTCCCAGGAGTTGGAAGAAAACATCAGCAGCCCCTGCGACAGGGCTCTCAGGACCCTGGAGGTAACTGCAGTGGCAGTGTGGTGGCTTCCTTCAGAGATACACTGAGGAGGGCTGTCAGTTTTGGTAAAGTACCCTGAGCTCCTTGGAGAAAAAGTGCGAAATAAACCACTGTCAACAGCAGCCCCACGTGGGCTGGGATGCCTGGGCACAGAATAATAGTAGGGAAGGAAGCAGCATTAATCTTATCTCTCTGATTTGGTTGGTTTGGGGCCAATCTCTCAAACTGTCATTTTCAGCAGATGGCAACTGGTCAGCATGGGGGTAGCTGATTGGGGGAAACAAATTTTTTTTTTTTTAAGAACCCAAACGTTAGCATAGGAAGAGACAGATCATTTCCCATTTGAGCATGTATGATGTGCCAGGCACTTTATGGAATTCCTTCATTTCCTACCACTCTTGGAAGCACTCCCGTTCACATGTGAGGATGAGCACGCTGATGCTCAGAGGGACTGGGTTACATGTCCAAGTCATCCAGCAAGTAAGTGGCAGAAACGAGATTGTGATCCCAGGTCTGCTGAACTCCAAAGCCTGTGTTCTCTCTCTCTCCATTACGCTGTGATACCGTATGGACTAAGGGGAAAGCACCACACCTTTGTGTTAGGAGACCAAGACCTAGTGCTTGGCACTTATCAGTTGTGGCCTTGGACAAAAGCTGGCAACAAGCTGGGCTTCGTTCTCTCAGTTATACAAAGGAGGACTGGACAAATCGGAGTTTGTGGTACCCCTGGGGCCTATGCATGAAAGTCCACTGGCACCATATGGTTGGGGCCATATGGAATATGCAGTTACCGGCAGTAACACCCTGGAATGAGTGATATGACAACACATAAGCAGTGTAAAGATGTAAGATGTATCTATCAGTCCCAATGGCTAATCACAGCAAGTGTGTTTATTGGGAATTAGGAGGGACTGGTAGGGGAGGAAGACTCCGAAGGGGAGAAGTCTCTCCCCTCTATCCACATGGACAGATAGTGCTCTGAACTCCATGTCCTTTTATTGCACAGGACACACCTCTGCTTTCTACCCTACAAAAAGCCAGTTTTTCAGGTCTTTTGTTCCACAAAAAGCCGGATGTCTGGTTGTTGAGTCAGACCTCAATGTGCCGAACAAGTTCGACTTTCTACAACACACCTATCACACAGACAAAGTTCAATCAGCCTAAGCCCCTATTCACCTGGTGGGGGCCACTTTTAGCATTTCCAAACTCAGGGTCTCCGTTCTTCCAAAAGGGCCCACCTAACAGGTACCTTCCAGGAGGTCTACTGAAAGAATTGTAGCAATGCCCCTTAAGTGGAAAGATCTCTTTCCCCGGGTTAGCTATCTTCCAAGCATAATCCTGCTGAGAGATGGGAGGTAAGGATCAGCCCACTCAGTGCCCTGCCAGTTCCAAGGAAGCAGCAGGGCCAGGGAGAATTTCCTCACGTGTTTCCAACGTGTTTCATGCATTTTATTGCTCATCTACCATGCAGATCAAAAGCGCTGGAGCAGGTCCAAGTATTTCACACAGAATCTCACACTCCAGGCTGGCTACAGCCCCGAAAGCCTTCGTTTCTTCACTTGAAATACTGCCCAATGTTATTTTGGGATGTGACCTGATAGAGGAAGCCCATAGGGACTCCATGACGATAACCGTTCCAGCTGTGATTGGTTGCCCAGCCCCAGCAAGTGCCAGCATGGGTTTGTCAGGCTCTGCTGACAAACAGAACTCGGCAGCTAACACCTTCTCTTCACACCACAACAAAACCATGCCTGAAATCACACAGTCCATACCTCACTGGGGGGTGTGTGGGGGGAGGCCAGCCAGTGCTCTCGCAGGAAGGACTGCAAGCTCTAACATGAATTGGCTGTCTGATGAAGTACATTTTCAAAGCAGGAAGATACCAGATCAGGGTTAGAGGAGGGGGGGGGATTCAAACAATCTCCTGACAGAGCCTGAGGATGACATCAGTTCGTTTTGCTGCGCAGATTAAATAACATCAACAGGCAAGTCTAAAGTACAGGCTCGTGGAAATGCTCAGATTCAGGGTTTTCTCTCAAATTTGGCTGAATCCTTGAGAAATGGAGCTTTTGTTAACCCCCAGATGGAGTTCTCGTCTTCTTTCAGTTGAGGAGTGCTTTTGCCAAGTTGTGCAGACTACTGGCGAGGAAACCACCCACCAAGAGAACCAGGTAAATCCTATACACATACTTATAGGGTGTGTATGTTGGGGTGGGGGTGGGGGGAACCTGGAAATTCAGCCACATTCACTTAAATGACTTTTCCTTGAATGAAAATGCACAGCCTGAAATGACCAAATCTGCACTGGCATTTGTCAAGTGTTTTTCCGGCGGCATACCTAACAGATCCATGGCCACGGCGGGAGGCTGCTCCCATGCTGGAGAATGGGAGGAAATCCTGAAGAACACAGAAAAGGCTGGGAGACCTGACTCTTGAAGAAAGGCAGACAGCAGGGAAGGAGGCAACAGCCTGGACAAACTTCAAGGAAAATGGAGTATGGCAAACTTAATTATATAGAAACTACTTAAGGCAAGTGAGTTTTGGGGGAGACCTGGTTTTTCATAAAGACTTCCTTAAGCAACTTAATTGTCAAGTGTCAGGGGAAAAGAAGCTACCTCAAACGCTTCTAAAAGATATTCAGTACAATAAAGCTTCAGTTGTAGGTTCTCTTTTCCTCAGTATTTGCTAAGTGGAAGAAAGGGTGATCTGACCCACCCCAGACTAGTAGGGATTCCAGAGTTACAAAACTCTGCCCTTGTTCCAATGAGTGGTCAACAGTCCAACAGACGAGCTGCCATCCCTGCCCAGAGAGCAGGCTAGCTGGTGCTGGCTGAAATGCCAAGAACGGATCAATACACAGAACAAGCTGCCTCTTAATCCTGGTGGTACTTTTTTTTTTTTTTTTTAATGTTTATTTTTGAGCAAGTGAGCGAGAGAGAGTGGAGGAGGGGTAGAGAGAGAGAGAGAGAGGGAGGGAGAGAGAGAGGGAGGGAGGGAGGGAGACACAGAACCTGAAGCAGGCTCCAGGCTCCGAGCTGTCAGCACAGAGCCTGACACGGGGCTCGAACTCACAAACCACAAGATCATGACCTGAGCCGAAGTCGGATGCTTAACTGACAACTGAGCCACCCAGGTGCCTCATACTGGTGGTACTTTCAAGTCAGGGGCTAAGCAGGGATTAACAAGGTGAAAGGGAAGGCAGAGAGGCTGGCACCATCGTTTTAGCTTAGGACCAAACACCATCTCCTGCTTGAACTACACCCACTGTTTGGAATGGCAGAAACTGCTCTGGGAAAGGCTAAGAGAACTTGATTTCCTACCTAACCCCTACCCCAAGTTTCCCAAAACCCCCCCACTGAACTCCCTCACAATAGGCTATTGTTCTGGAGATAAGGGGACATTTCTTCCTGGTACCTTCGGGCTGCCAGGTGGGGAATGCACAGTAAAGGAGAGTCAGAACTCTTCTGGTCTCCAGAATGCTTTTCAGGAGCCCACCTCCACAGGGAAACCCCCTATATATACACTTCAGAAGTCATAAATAAAGCTCAAGGAGACCAAATCTCCAAATTCAAAGGATGCTGGAAAGAGGAATAAAGCAAGTCTCCTTGTGGGAAGGGAAGCACAACTGATACAAATATGGGACTCTCGTGCGTCTAACCCTCAGGTACATGGCTGACTCACATTTAACTCTCGCAACCGTCTTCTGATGCAGGCATTCTCCCCATTTTACCAAAGCAGGAGCTCAGAAGTGAAATGACTTACCCAAGGACAGAGAACTATTAAACAGAAGCACTGGAGTTCAAACCCACAGCCCTCTGATTCCAGAGCATGCACTCTTTCCACTGTAAAGGGGAAGCTTGCCACCATGAGAGGCGATGCTCCACGCTCCACAAAAAGCCTGGCGACAACCCGTCTCTGGACATGCTGAGTGCCTACCTCCATGGTTCTAACAAGTTAACCTCACTAGGCCTTGCCTGGCTCCTATGTAGAAGGGAAGACTAAAACTAGCTAAGCTAGCTCTACTAGTCTGCAATGCCTCACACTCCCCTCGTTCCTAGCCGCTCTTCCTAGAAGAGACCTTCCTTTCTAGACCTTCTTTCATGGCTTATTTCAAATCGGCCCTTTCATCTAGAACTCTCTTAATTTAAACTTACTATTGCTACACTAAAGGGTATGGTACTTCTTCTCACCTCTGGGCCCTTAGAGGGGTACTTAATGTACAGGGGGTAGGAGGAAGGACAGTGTGACTGAGACTCCAGGGAGACCAGCAGGAAGTTGAGTCCCATGAAGGTATCTGGTCTCCGCAGGTATTCATACTGAATGTGCTCTAATAATGTTATCAAGCACAGGGGTGTGGCCCAGAGAGAGAAGTCAAAACATGCCTGGCCTCTAGATGGCCTCATCTCAGGCGATTTCAAACCCTCACCCAGACCTGCAGGCAAGCAAGCTTCAACCCCCGGACCACAGCTGTTCTCCAACAGGGGGGCACCAGAACTCTCCTCTCACACAGCCGGGTGGCCCATTTCCCAGAGAACCAGAGAACTGGGTGGGAAAACCAATTACTTGAAGCTATAGGTGCAGCAACTATGGACTAAAATCATTTATTTTTTGGCTTGGAGACTTCAAAGATAAGAATAGCTTCGTGGGGACAAAGCCTACATAGTCCCAGCACAACTTCTCTGGCCTTTCACTCTCACCCCGCGGGCGATGCTCAGAGTCCCTCCAAGGGTTCCCCTTGACCCAGTGCGGCAAGACTGATAGCACTGTGTTGAATCTGCCTGTGGGACCAGAGCAGGACCAGGCTATACCCTCTTATGTTATTAGTAACCAGAAAAATGTCAGGCACACAAAAGACAACATGCTTCATAAATGTTACTCAATGAACCAATCTACTCAAAAGCATCCTCTTTAGACCCAGTCTCTCTGTCTTCTCTCTTTCGTTTAACCTTCACTCCCACAGTAATCCCATACCCGACCGAGCTCTAGACCTCTACATGGAGGGAGAGACTCTTGGGTGCCGGCATCAGGGGAATGAACTCTCCTGTCTAAAACTGCCAAGTACAACCCCGAACAGGCCCTGGCCACTTGGGTAAGAGCTCTTGATAGAACTGCAGTGCAGAGAAGGAACGCCTGGAAAGGAGGCTGCCGGGAGGCGGGGCTCTGTGTCACTGGAGAAATTTCAATCTAATTACAAAAATACAAGAACCTGCTGTTCTAATCCACCTCAGCAAAATCTCTTGAGGTAGTTCTGACCCTTTGGGTGGGGGCCGAGGGCGTTTCTGAGGCGAAAAAGGGGGGAAGAGAGACTGTGGGGCTGCCTGCACTCCTGCGGCGGGAGCCCCTGCAAACAGCAGCCTGGGCCACTGCAGCAGCCATTGATTTTCCAGGGGTCGATATTCTGCTCCCACAGATCTGCTCGGCTAGAGGTTTAATCACATTGAGTGCTTCTGCTCAACATCTCCCCTGCACTTCCCCCTCCCCAAACCAATAAAACAAACACCAAACACAAGGAGAGCTGGCAATGGGTAGATGGCATTCCCCACAGCTGGCCCCCACCCCCAGAAAAATTCTAAATCCCAGCTCCAAGGAAGCCAAAACTACATGGGTAGTCCACAAGAAGCTGCAGGAACAGACCCACAGGTGCCAGAGAACCTTTTAACCCACTGCCTGACACTCGCATATAGACTCTTCTAATAATCCCAAGATTTTATATTAAAAGCCCAGGGCACCTGGGTGGTTCAGTCAGTTAAGTGTCCAACTTTTGATTTTGGCTCAGGTCATGATCTCACGGTCCTGAGATCGAGCCCCATGTCAGGCCCTGCACCAACAGTGAGGAGTCTGCTTGGGATTCTCTCTCCCACTCTCTCTCTCTGCCCCTCCCATGCACACACTCTCTCTTTCAAAATAAACAAATAAACTTAAAAAAAAAAAAAAAAAAAACCCACAAAACTCCAGTTTCCCAACTTGTGAAAAAAATAGATCCTAGAACTCCCATAGGGTAGCGAGCTAACTTGTTTTCCAATGTGTCACAGTCCCCACCCAGGCCTGTATAATACCACGTTACCTACCTGACCAGCCTTTGGACACATACCCCTCCCCTGAAAAGGCTACTTTCTCACTTGGGCCAGGAGAGAATGTCTTATCTAGTCAGAAATCACCTCTTGGCCAAAAATGTACAGGGTTTTAAGGGTCACTAGCTAACGGACTCAAATCTGAAAAAAAAAAAAAGGAAACTGGGTCAGAGCTGGGCCTGAGTTAGAGCAGTCAAGAACAGTGCATATTTATGGAATAGGGCTGTTCTAATCCCAGCAGGAAACAAGTGCTGTAAAGTTTGAGAAAGCAAAGAAGTTAGGAACTCCCTACTTTCCCCAAGTTAAGCATTTCCTGTTAGGAAAGCCAACCACATAGACCTTGTTCTACCATGATCATCAGCTGAAATCCTAGAACTTGAGCAAGGAGCGGGTAGGGGAGGGAAGAGCAAAGAAGCACAGAAAAGAAGGCAGAGTTCTAGAAAGGAGAAGTGTTAAGGAAGGGGTGCCTGGGTGGCTCAGTCGGTTTGATCGAGTTGACTTGATTTCAGCTCAGGTCATAATCCCAAGGGCGGAGGCTGTGTGGTGTCTGCTTAAGAGTCTGTCTGTCTGTTTGTCTGTCTCTCAAATTAAAAAAAAAAGTGTAAGGGAGAAGGGGTGTGGCCTTAGGCTTCCACCTCAAGCAGAAAGCAAGCAAGGATACAAAGTGCATAACTAGGGAAGGCAAGACTGGCACTGTGCTGCACACAGCTTAGACCAAGGTCTAGGGAGCTCCAAGGCCTCCTCGGTTTGGTATTAAAACCCCCTAAATTTATATTTGCCAGTGGTCTTCTCTACCATGGCCTACTAGATAAAATCCAAAGATTTGGGGGACGATAGGGAACAAACAGATCTGAGAGTAGGAAATGGACAGCATCTTTACCCAGAAAAGACAGCCAGCCATCTATCCCAAAGGCCTGAAAACCAGAACTCTGAACATGGGGAGAGACACAGTCAAGTTCTGAAAGTAGAAGATGAGGGGGGAAAACAACCAAATATTCTTTTTTTTAATTTAAATATTTATTTTTATTTTTGAGAGAGTGCGTGAGCACACATGCGTGCAGGGGAGGGGCAGAGGAACCGAAGCAGGCTCCGTGACAGCCCGAATTGGGGCTCAAACTCACAAATTGGGAGACCACGACCTGAGCTGAAGTCGGACACTTAACCGACTGAGCCACCCAGGAGCCCCACAACCAAATAGTCCTAATAACAGTTCTTCTGACACTGATCCCATTTATTTGGAACTTAATTCTTCACCTACCTTCCCCAGAATGTCAGGAAATTACCTTCACTTATCTTAGTAAATAATATTCAATATTCCTCCCACATGAAAGCTGGTCTTCAGGGACAGGTTCTCTGACTCTCAGCTTGAGCCTTCCACTCTTAGTTTCCACTTTCAACAAGACATGGCTTCTTAGTTTCCTTGGGAAAGGTCAAATGGGGAAGCAAGCTAGCAGCTTGGAGGTGAGCTATACCTCACGGAAATCAGAGACTATGTCACAATACCAGCCAATTCCATGCTGACAGCAGGTGGGGAAGAAAGAACAGGTTCAGGCTGTGGAAGTGGATGGAGCAAGAGAGTAAGCACCGGTCCCCAAAGGTTGACACCAAATATCTTAGGAATATGAAGAAAAAGACAACAGAACTAATTCTATGCTTCATTTATCAGGTATGTTAACACAGCTCCATACCCAGGGGTCCTCCCCTCTGGACCAAGTTTGCCAGAACAGATTTTCACTCTGGTGTCCGGTTGGAGGGGGAGGCCCTCATGGTTTCTAAATTATAGCATTTCTAGGAAGATTTGGTTTATTTCTATTTATTTATTTATTTATTTTTAAATTTTTTTTTTAATGTTTATTTATTTTTGAGAGGGAGAGAGACAGAGTGTGAGCAGGGGAGGGGCAAAGAGACAGGGAGACACAGAATCCGAAGCAGGCTCCAGGCTCCGAGCTGTCAGCACAGAGCCCGACACGGGGCTCGAACTCACGAACCGTGAGATCATGACCTGAGTCGAAGTCGGATGCTTAACCGACTGAGCCACCCAGACGCCCCCCCCCCTTTTTTTTTTAAATGTTTATTTTTGAGAGAGAGAGAGACAGAGAGAACATGAACAAGTTGGGGAGGGGCAGTGAGAGGCAGAGACCATAGAATCTGAAGCAGGTTCCAGGCTGAGCTGTCAGCACAGAGCCTGGTGTGGGGCTCAAACTCATGAGCTGTGAGAGCATGACCTGAGCTGAAGTCGGATGCCCAACCGACTGAGCCACCCAGGCACCCCCAACTTGGTTTATTTCTTGTCCAAAAAGCCCAACACCCCCCTTGCCCCAAGAACAGATGAGAAACAGCTTGGCAATCACACATCTGGGGGCTGGATTTCTGATTTTGTTGGTCTTTTTGGAGAAGGACAATGGCAGAAGCCAGGGCATGTACTTCACTGAGGTAATCGTCCAAACAGCTTGCAGAACGTTATAAATGTACCAATGGGAGAGAAAGGGAAGCGGGGTGGGGGTGAAAGAGAGCCATGTTCACCAAGGCAACTGAGTTCATCCATATGTTGACTCAGGAATTGCAGGAAATTCTAGTTTTTGAGGTTTCTTCCTATCAGAATATTTCCTACATCTTCCTGGAGAGTAGGCCTAAATCCAGAAGCTGTATAGTATCACTACCTTTGCCTAGAAATCTCAACCCCGCATCTCTACATACCTCTTCCTTCCTTTTCTCCAAAGAAGAGACTATGGTATTCTTCCTTCTCTTAAAGGAGTTGTTTTTTTTTTTTTTTTTTTAACTGATCCTTTAGAGGAGTTTAGTAAAAACTCCTAATAGTAAAAACACTGGAATGGGAGTCAGGAACCCAATGTTCTCATTTACTGAATGACCTTGGGCAAGTCCTTTACCCTTTCTGGGCCTTAGGTTCCTCATATGTAAAGTGGGGGGAAGGGGGAGGGGTAGTGTTGGTGTTAGTGTGGTGAATATTCTGTGGCCTAGCTCACGCTGTCTCCATCCTACTCTTTTCCTAATTATAGAGGTTAAAAAGCTAAAAACCAAATTTCCCAGAATCCCTTGTGGATGGGTTTAGATATAGTTCAGGTTCTCCTAATTAGGAGCAAACTCGAGGTTAGATCAAAGTATGGCAGAGACCATATTTCCGTCTCCTTCACTTGTTTCTGCAGCAGCATTTTGGCTTCCTCTTCCAGTAAACTGGATGCTGGTTCTGGCGGCAGCAGCTGCTCCTTCTTGACTCCAGCTCACTGATCCCTGGATAGCAGACTTAGGGCATTTAATCTGATAGTGGCTCAAAGGTAGGAATTTCCTTCTGGAGGACAAGCCTAGAGCATGCTTCCTCAACCTTCCTAGCAAGTTTGTAAGCCCAATTCCCTGCATTAAATTCCACTCTATTAAATATACCTAGGCCTAGGGTTCAGTGTAGAAACCACTTGATCTGACACAGGATTATCAGATGATCCCAAAAGAGTCGTTATGAAGGAGAGAGGAGAATAGAATTATTCACAAGGCCTACTCTCTGCTAAGCCAGCATCTTCTGGGGAAAATGGGCAAGATGGAGGAGCATTAGAGCATTAAAATACATTTGTCCAGAACAATCTCCTTCACTTCTTCCTTTCTTTAATTTTTTTTAACAACCTCCCTGCACTTTCTCCCTCCCACTCTAACCCTGGGGTGGGGGTGGGGGTGTTGAACTGCTTACACAGGACAGAAGGTTGAGTCAGCACATGCTTTCTTTCCATCTCTATACTCTCTGCAAGCTATTACTCTGCTGAGGATAGCATTACCTGCCCAACCCCATATAAGTATTCTCTGGATTTTAGAGGGGGGAGGTTTGGGCTAGAAAGGGCTACAAAGTGTCTTTGGCAGCAGCAGGAAATGCTTTTAAGCGCCAGGTAAAAAAAAAAAAGAACCAGTCCCGACAACCCTGTGCAGCTGAGGAGTGAAGACAAGTTTGGCTGCAAAAGATCCCAGCTCATCTTCTTATAGCAATCTCTGGTCTAAGCAATGAGCCACCAGCTTCCTGTAGCAAGACTGGGGACCAACTGAAGAACAAGGTCAAATCCAACAGGTATAGTATGCTTGGTGGGAAGGAGGTACTTCCTGCCAGTCCTCCATAGGGTACTGACCCCAGGAGCCATCACACTAGAAGTAAGGCTCAGTTAGTTTTCAGACCGAAGTTGTTCCGAAGAAAACAAAAGGTACTAGCAAGAGGAATCTGTGTGAGACACACAGGCAGGAAGCAGAGCTGAGCCACCAGCGACTAGAATAGAAACAGGAAATGGGCCCAGGAACAAGCATAGAGTAATGTGCTGCAAGCAGCACAGGCTCCGGCAGGCACCAGGCAGTATCAGGGCCGGAGCAGCGTGACTGGGATGGAGAAGCAGATTGGCTAGCCCTGCCAGAGAACAGGCGTTCTAGGGAAGGGGCGGCTACTTGCACATGGTACACGCTGCTCTGAGCAGTCTGGGCAGATATGACCGAGGGGGTGGGGATTTCCTTTCTGAGACTTTTTGAGAGCACCTGGGCTACAATTCAAGGGGAGCAAGCACACACAGTCAGATATAAAGAAAACAGGTCACCAACCTCAGAAAAGCCCAGCTTCTCTGAGTACCAAAAGTGCTAGTGGCATTTTTGTCAGCCCCTTGAAAATAAGCCATCAAAAGCCTAGGCAAAAACTGTTGGCCTGTTTCCTTTCACCATGAGACGTGACAAAAGGCAACACAGTGTAAAATTTTAATCCTTCAAGCGTTCCAATTTTTTTAAGCCTTCAGAGGATTTCTGTCACTCCCCCCAGTAAACACAGATGACAAAACGCTGGCCCCCGAGCTCACGTGGGCAGCAGGAGCCCAGGGCTGCTCAGCACAGGTGTACCGAGCCCAGGAGCTGCCTCGCACAGGTGCTACACGCAGACCCGGTCCCTGAGCAGAGGTCCCAGGCCACCATGAAGAAATCAGGGGAAAAGTCCCAGAAAACGTATTGCAGCTAGGTTTTGAAGCCAACGTAGGAGTTTGCCAGGCATTAAAGAGAGAGACAGGGAACGTGACTGGGCAGTCATCGGAAGCAAGAAGACACTGGCAGGAAGGACTGGGAGTTGTGAGGAGTTTGAGGCACACCTGAGTGGCTGGGGACGAGGCTACACAGGTATGCTGGGAGCTGTGGCTGGTCCCACAATGGGGTCTGGCCTGTAGGCATGGAGAACCAGGGCCCCCAAAGCACCACAAAACAACGGGTGGTGGTCTTCCATTCCCACCCCACACACTCAGAGATTATTTACAGTTTACTAGACACAGTCAGTAAAATTCATGTATTCCAAAGTCCCCAAGCTTGACATTTCATTTGAAAATTTTACTCTCAGTTCTCAGGGTCTAACTCCTTGCTGCTGCTGCTGCTGCTTCTTTTCTTTTAATGTTTATTTATTTATTTAGAGAGAGAGAAAGAAAGAGGCAGAGAGAGGCAGGAGAGAGAGATTATCCCAAGAAGGCTCTGCACTGTCAGCATAGAGCCAGACTCAGGGCTCAATCTCAGGAACCATGAGATCATGACCTGAGCCAAAATCCAGAGTCAACCAGACGTTCAACCGACTGAGTTACTCAGGAGTCCCCCTAACTCCTTGTTTCTAAACCATTAGATAAATGAGTCACCCGGGGATCTTGTTAACAGTGTTGGATTCAATAAAGCTGGGTGGGACCCAAGAACCTGCATTTCTAAGCAATTTCCCGGGTGATGTCCGTGTTGCTAGATACAGGACCACATTTTTTCAGTAGCAAGGCTCTGATTAACATCACCATTAATCAGGACACTGTTCTCTAAGAAGAAAGGCACAAACAGGGTTTGCTCCCATCTAAGTCAAGGGGAACAAAAGAACCAAATTTGAGTCAACTTGCCACTGTTTGAGGCGATTCCCTAGTTGGTTACTTCCTCCAGCAACCCTGCGCCCTATCAATTTGGGCATGTTCCCTCTCCCACCCCTCCCTGCCCCCCAGCTGCCCTTTTCACAACTCATCTGTGCTCCATGACAAGGAGGTCTGGAAAAACAGAAGTGAAATGGCAATTCTTTCAGGACAAGCCTGGTAAATGTTAAACGACAAAGGGGTTGAGGCTTCTGGTTAAACTTGAAGAGAGAAATTCAGATTCTCCAAGCCTTTCTTCTGCTGTGTGGGATGCTAGAGGAAATATTTCGTCTGAAATATCAGAGAGAGCTGGATTCAAATCCTAGTTCTGACCCTTAGTTTCTTCTAACATAAAAAAAGGAGTGGTTACTCATTACATTTCAATTCCTGCTCTTCTAGGAGGATTGGTATTGCCTATAGCTCCTTTCCTGGCCTCACTCCTACCGTCTTAAGATGTGGATGCTACAGAAACAACGTAGTTCCCTCCCATTTCTTCTTTCTAGATCACTGTAACCCAAGCTCCCAGCAGTCTGACAGTAGTAAAACATGAGTGCTAATAGCTATAGTGTTATTAAGTAAAGTCTTAAAAGGGGCTTGAAAACCCAGGTGATTAAAAAAAAATCTGTACATAACTTAACAGACATTAAAAATCCTAATCCTATTCTCCACCTCATTCCCAGCATCCATAACCTCCATTCCTACCTAATGAGAAGAAACAAGTATGATCCAGCCCTTCAACACTGGCCTCTAAGATTCTCCAGTCAAGGGTACAGTGCCCTTTGTGAGCTAACCCAGTGAGTGCCCTTGATGCCTTTTTTTTCACAACTCTTGAGAGATAAGTCTGTTTACACCCTCCTAATATTCTGCCAGCATCTTCAACCTTCTTCCTATCTACAGTATACACATGCGGGTCTTCACGTGAAGTGGAGGAATTTGGGCTGATTCAGCTGTCACCGCCCCCACCCCCCAACACCTTTCAAGAGTGTTCTTTACCTTTATACCTTTCCCTGAATTTCCTTTTCCTCCAGCCCTCAGAAACCAGGTCCTCTCCACACCTAAAAAGGATCCCAATAACCTGCTTCATGACAGATCCCACTTTATATTCCTTGAAATATAAATTCGATGTGGACCATTCCCCCTCGCCTTTGGCTTCCATAAATATGACACAATCCTGGTCCTACTCAGAGCTCACCAGCTATCTGCTGGGCGCTTCTACCAGATGACTGCAGGCATTGTCCAGGGCTCCATCTGACTCCTCTCTCCGTAAGCCATGGGCTGGGAGGCCTCCTTCAGGCCACAGTTTAACTGTTAATCACTATACACACAGCTCTCCAATTCTATCTAGTCTCAGCTCTTTCCCAAGTTGCAGTCTCCTCTCTCCAACTAGCAACTCAGCATATGTTTTTGTCTTGTTGTTTAAGTAGGCTCCACACCCAACGTGGAGCTTGCATTCACCACCCTGAGATCAAGAGTAGGATGCTCTGGGTGCCTGGGTGGCTCAGGTAGCTAAGTGTCCGACTCTTGGGTTTCAGCTCAGGTCATGATCTCATAGTTTCATGGGTTCGAGCCCCACGCCAGGGTCTGCACTGACAGTGCAGAGCCTGATTGCGATTCTCTGTCTCCCTCTCTCTCTGCCCCTCCCCCAACTCACACTGTCTCTCTCAAAATAAATAACTTAAAAAAGAAAAAAAAAAAACAAACAGTAGGATACTCTACCAACTGAGTCAGACAGGCACCCGTATTTTTTTTTTTTTTTAAGTTTCACTATATGGAACTTAACTTCTCCCCCAAAATGAGTTTTCCTTTTAACTTTTCCGTCAACGAGATCTTTCTCCTCACCCCCTTCAAGATCATTAAATTTTCTACCCAGTAGAAGCCACTTTCTCTCAGATCTATACTTTTTTTCCTGCACACCTCATAAATGGGACTAGTTGGCTATGCAAATGAGACAAAGGGGTACAACTCCACACCTCTCACCAGAATTTTTTCAACAGTTTAACTTCTGCCCTTGCTTCCAGACTCTCCCCTTTTCAAACCACACTATACACGAATGGATTATTTTTTATAACATTAGTTTTATCACGTTACTGCTCTAATTCCATATCTAGTCTGCAGGCCTGTAAGATCAAATCCAAATGGCTTACTTGGCCCACCAGGGTCCTAATTCCTTTAATCTAGCTTTCCTTCCTGTTACTGTCCACCCCCTGGAAGCTGGATCCTGACCAGCTCCCCAATATCATCTATACTATACCCCACCCCCACCTGGCCTCTGCTCAGGCTATACTTTTCTTTTTTAACCACCCGAGTATCTCCATATCTAGGTCATTCTAAACTTCTGCCATGATGTCTTCCCTCAACTATGTAGACATAAATGATCACTGACTTAACCAAACTTGGCAGTATCCATTATGACATTCAGGTATACATTCTTCTACCTGTTTTACTAATGAAACAGAGAAGGATCCTTGAGGGTAGCAACCATGTCATATTCAGAATCACAGGCTGCCTCAGAAGTCATCAAAGTCTAACCCTTGTCTAATGCCTGTCTGCCTTCTATAGAATGCCCACAGCAAACAGTGTGCTAGCTTTTACTCCAGGGACAGGAAACTTACTCACTTTTTTTAATATTCTCATCCTCCAGATCACAAAAGAACTTGAATGTCACACTTGGCCTTAAACCTACAGGCAACAGGTAGCCAGAGGCTTTTAAAGCAGTAATGTTAACTTGCCAGATTTGACTTTTTAAGATGATTACAATGAGGACAGACTTGGAAGGAAAAGAAACAGAACAGCTGGGAGTCTGGGGGGGAAGACACTAGGTGAGAAGTTAACAGGGGACTTAAAAAAAAAAAAAAAAAAGGCAATGGGTAGGACGGGAGAAACCAGATCCAAAAGACATTTCTGAGGTAGACTGGGATTTGGTGGCCAACTTCTAGAAGGGCTTCAGTGACGAGTGCCACAGAGCGGAGAACTCCCAGGGTGGTGTTGACAGTGCAAGGGCTGCCCTACCCCAGGAATAGACTGCACTGAGCCCACAACTGTGGGCAGACTATTTCTCCCAAGTCTCTTTTCTCTCCACCTTTTTCAAGTCACAGCCTTCCCTCCAGATCACCAAGAGTCAAACTACAGTTTAAGTCACCACTGTTATTCAAGTTACCATTGTGGCTTCCTCGTCTTCTGATTTTTTTCTTCCCCTTTCGAAGGGCTACCTAAGCTCACTATTATTCAAGTATGGTTTTTAGAACTCTAGCACCACCTGAGAGCTTGCTAGAAATGCAAACTGTTAGGTCCCACTCTACACCCAGAATCTCTGGGTAGAGGTCGGTAATCTGTGTTTTAATTGATCTCCAGATGATTCTTAGTGCATGCTAAAGTTTGAGAAGCACTGATCTAGCTAACCTTTCTAGATCTGGATTTTCAATTCTATATCTATTTTCCACCACTGAATGGAAATTGTATTCCAAGTAAAATTTCAAGACTAAAATGTAAATTTACAAATGTGCCTCAGTAAGAAAAAAAATTGGGAAGCATTCTCTAGGGAAACCACATACACTTGAATGAATCACTTAAACAGAAGCTTTTATTTATTTATTTTTTTAAGTTTTTATTTATTTTTGAGACAGAGACAGAGCATGAGCAGGGAAGGGGCAGAGAGAGAGGGAGACCCAGAATCTGAAGCAAGCTCCAGGCTCTGAGCTGTCAGCACAGAGCCCGACGCGGGGCTCGAACTCACAGACTGCGAGATCATGACCTGAGCCGAAGTCGGACGCTCAACCGACTGAGCGACCCAGGCACCCCAAACAGAAGCTTTTAAAGATGTAACTCCAAGTCATTCCCAGAAATGATTATAATCAAAAGTCAGATACCAATTTTCAGATGAGACCCTTAAAGATTTTGCCCCAAACTAAAGAAACCCCAAACAAACCCATTTTGTTTGCTTGTTCACCCATCCCTTACAAGAACTTTCTTCTCTTTTTTTTAATGTTTATTTATTTTTCAGAGAGAGAGAAAAAAAAAACCAAACAGCAGGGGAGGGGCAAAGAGAAAGAGGGAGACACAGAATCTGAATCAGGCTCCAGACTCTGAGTTGTCAGCACAGAGCCTAATGTGGGGCTCAAAACCATGAACCGTGAGATCATGCCCTGAGCCAAAGTCAGACGCTTAACCAACTGAGCCACCCAGGCACCCCAAGAACCTTCTTACCATAAGGTGAAGTAGTAGCTATTTTACAAGACAGATGACAAACCCTAACCCCACTTCTTCCTAAGGCCACTGTCAGGAAGCACAAATAAATTAATCCATCCTCTACCACGGAGTTTGGGCTTTCCTGTAACAGGTTGTGATACCTGCCTTGCCCTAGTAGTGAAAGCAACAATCTTATAATATGGTCAAGCTGTCCCCTGTCAGACATACACTTTGTGAATGAACAATGTAATAGATGCTGCTCAGTGGAGCCTACTTTATGCCAGGCACTAGGATGCCAAGGAACAAGACAGTCAGCCCTCATGAGTTTGTGTTAAATAAGTAACACTTATTTAAATTTGAAATTACACTTGAGAAAGATACTGACGAAAAAACATGGGTGCTAAGTCTATTTTAGCAAAGGAACCTGACACAGTTTGGATTAGTGGATTTCTACCAGGGCTGCAAATCACAGTCACCTGGGACAGCCTCTAACCACAGCAAAGCCCAAGCCCCACCCCCCCCGCCAAACAATTCAGAACTCTGAACCCTGGCCACTGGATTTTAAGATCGTTTGTTCCCCAGGCATTTCTGACATGCAGCCAAAGTAGAGAACCACTGGTCTGGGGCATCATGTGATAGATATTAGGGGTAGATAGGTCATTAACACAGTGCCTGCCCTCCAGAAGCTTACCATCAAGTGGAAGAGACCCAAGTAAGTAGAGGTATCAGCAAATTGCTCTAGTGACATGAAGGAAAGAAACCTCAGATATTGGATAGTGTTTCCCTTGGTACAAGGATGGGGAAGTGATCTCAGAGAGCTATATAAGGTGCTTTTACCTATGTCAGCAAGGTTTGCTTGCTAACGATGGGTCCTCAGGCTGAATCATTCTTTGTATCTTTCAATTTTTTTTAGTGTTTATTTATTTTTGAAAGAGACAGACAGACAGACAGACAGTGAGCAGGGAAGGGTCAGAGAAAGGGAGACACAGAATCGGAAGCAGGCTCCAGGCTCTGAGCTGTCAGCACAGAGCCTGATGTGGGGCTCAAACTCACAAAACTGCGAGATCATGACCTGAGCCGAAGTTGGACACTTAACCGACTGAGCCACCCAGGAGCCCCTCTTTGTATCTTTAATAGGTCTTAAATATTGCAGATGTTTTATTTATTTATTTATTTAGCATTTATTCATTTTTGAGAGACAGAAACAGAGCGTGAGTGGAGGAGGGGCAGAGAGAGAGGGAGACACAGAAGGCTCTGAGCTGTCAGCACAGAGCCCGATGCGGGGCTCAAACTCGTGAACCGCAAGATCATGACTTGAGCCAAGGTCAGACACTTAACCGACTGAGCCACCCAGGCGCCCCTGTTTTTTGTTTTTTAAATAAAAACTGACTTCAGTCTGTGAGGGCATCGCAGAAGTTATTTAAGCTGAGTTTTGACACTTGATTGGGAAGGAGTTTTCTGAGGAAATAATCTTAAATATGTAGTCTGAAATATGAACAAGAATTAGGAGGAAATGTGTATTAGGCAAGGGAAGGGTCTGTGCAAGGGTCCAGAAGCAGAAAAAAGCATGGGGCCTTATAAAAACTGAGAGGAAGTCGACAGCAAGGCAAAGAGCAAAAAAGGATGAAACAGAAGTTCTCAAAGTGCCATCCCTGATCTAGCAGCATCAAGTGATCTGTTAGAAATGCAAGGTCTCAGGCCTCATTCCAGATCTAAATCAGAAGCAGGGGGCAGCCTATGTAATATTAAGGATTTTGGATTTTATTCTAAGATTAATGAAAAATAACTGAGAGGTTTTAAATAGAGGGATAACATAATCAGGATAATAGCAGCTAAACGGTCTGGCATTAATAGCTGAGCAAAAACTCCTCAAAATCTAATTTTTGTAATAATCAGGATCAGAAACCATAATGAGTCTTTAAATCAAGGGTCACAATCATAATGCTTTTAAGGCTAAGTGGGTAAGGTGAATGAGCGAAGAGGGTGATGTGGAAAACTGGAAAGGCTGCCCTCCAGTCAGCTGCTAGCTACTGTTCTGGAGCCACACACAAAGGGGTGCCCCCTAGACATCTGCTGAGTGAAGGAATGCACTGGCAAACCTAGGGATCCCTAACACAACCGCTTAAGAAAAGAGAGGGCCCCTTCTAGGGAATCCCAACTTCTCCTTTCTTCAGATGTGACGGTTTCCCAGCCTGGCTAGGCAAATCTGGCATCAAACCAAAATTTCAAAGAATAACCACCTTTTGTTTCTTAGTCCAAGTAGCAGAGGGATAAAAAGCAATTCAACAAACAAGATGCCAATAACCCAGCCAGCTCACCTCCCACATAGAGCTTCTACCACAGAGCAAATGACCCATTTGGATGAATCTATAGTAGAAGCCTGAGCTTGGGAATGCTGCTTGTGATAGGCTGCCCAGGAACAATCCTCCCCTGGGCCTACAAAGCTGCCAGCACCCTCCCTTCAGCAGGTCAAATCAGAAGCTCTGGCTCAAGGCTCTCAACCGTTAGAAGACATGCAACATGTTTGTATGCTAGGCTTCCCAGGACTAAAAGACAACAAATACAGTTCTGTTGAAAGCTTACTAGGAGCAAGCAGAAACTTTTTGACGGGGAGCAACTTAAAGCACCGGCAAAAACCCACTGATTTGGTTTCTTGCCACAGTAGCACCTCACCAAGATTTACCTACAGACCACAGATGACGAGGGAGTGGTTACACATTTCTGACTGAATCAGGTTAAAAAACACGTTCCAGTGAGGTTCAGGATGCAGAAAAGGATTGCGACAGACATTTGTGAAAAGGGAACAAAAAGGGACTGCCTTATTCAGACACATCCTCACCCAGTTCCTCAACTGAGAAAGTCAAGGGTCTCAGACTCCCATCTGACAGTGCCTACTTGTCCTGGCCTGGGATGCCTGCACAGCAGGTACCCAGGGACTCCGCAGATCTTGCCCTACTCAGGTCATGGCTCAGAGATCTTCAGGGGAAGCCCCGAGAGGCTTCATGATGAACAGAGTTCCTGCTTCCTACCTCTTCCTTAAAGATCCAGAAACCATTTTCTCCCAAGTCAGAATAACTGAAGAGACAGGCTTCAAATCTGAGTAGAATCAACATTTCAAAAGACTTTTATCTAGATACATGTGGCTGAATTCCTATTTACTAATAACTGAAGCACGATTTGCCATGGAGGGTTTGATACCTACTGTCTTAACTAGATTTCAGAGCAGCCCATTTTATTCCTGTGCCCAGATTAATTTTCAGAGTCCGACTGACTTGCCTACATACAGCACCAGAGCTAAGATCTGGGGCAAATGTTCCCAGAACCAGTCTACTGTTAACTAGTTGGTGCCGTCTCTCAGGTATCATGTAGAGTCTCTATGCCCTCAGAAGTGATGATGATCATATCTGACATTTATGTAGGGTCAGATATTCACAAGCACTCTATTTTAACTTATCTCACGTTAGTAACCACCCCACAAAGTGGGTACTTTTAGGTTCATTTTACAGATGCAGAAACTAAGGCATGGCAAGGTTAAGTGACTTGCCCAAGGCTACAGTTAGTGGCAGAGTCAAAAGGTAGACTGAGTAACAATGGCTCCACAGCCCAAGCTCTTCATCAGCAGACTGTACTGCTGTTCTCAGGATACAGTCGGTTCATCCATAAACACCAATCAAGCATCTGGGCACCAAGCACTTAACTAGACAAAAGCACCTATTCACACAAAACAACCAGAAAAACTACTTTTACTCAGTCTATGCTCAATGCAATAATCCATGCTGAATGCACCCCCAGATCGTACTTCCTAGCTAAACACTGAGACAAAAACCTAAAAATTAAGCCCTGAAAAGTAAGGTGAAAACATCCCTGAGACTTCTCTCCCTTTGGTGGAGAGCACATAGTGCTTCCAACATCTTCATCATCTCTGTCCCTCACCTGGCCCATGCCGCAGAGTCCAAGATTTAAAAAACAAAACCCCAAACCAAAAACTCTAAATAGAGATCACAAACTTATTCTCCAGGCAGGGAGCCAAAACAGACATTCCACAAGGTCAGTCCATAAATTCCTATTTAGAATTTTCAACCTGAATTCAAGGAATAGCTCATTGTTTATTTAGGTCATACCACCAAAACACCCAACCAGAAACCAGTTTTCTTTGCTTTCCTCTCTGCCCCAACATCTTTTAGAGGTCGGCAAGAATACTCACAGGCAAGCTCGAGGGTCTTGACTGAAGACTCAAGTTCATATCTTCTTGCCCTCCCTTACTGGAGGTCATTGAGGGGGCTGAGGATGCCTGAGACCCAAATGAATCTTGAGATAACTCCTAAAATAAGAAAACAAAAGCTGTGAAGGCCTGGTACTGATAAACCAGGCAAGCTTGCTTCATGGTTAATGGGCTATGGGGCTGTCTCACAGAGGGCCAGTGAGAGCAAGAAACTGCCCAATTGCCCGCAATATTATCTGAAGGCAGAAAAATACAAGGTGTGGCTCTTAAGACACATGTCAAGGAGCACCAGGTGATGTACGGAATTGATGAATCGCTATAATATACACTTGAAACTAATAGAACACTGTGAACTAATTGGAATTAAAAAAATAAAGTTGTTGGTTGGAAAAAAAAAAAAAGACTTGTCAAAATGGATGTAAGACTCTTTCTGAATGGCACTGCTGACCATTTATCACCACAGAGTGTTGTTTCTTCGAGTTAAATGTTGAAGTATGGCTAACTATAATTTTATGTATCAAGGAATGAGACTAATTAAAAAAAAAATCCCTCTGCATTAAAATGAGTCCTGCTTCCTTCAAAGACATTGCCTTAGGATGAGATATTCATTCCAATAATGCTACCAATGCACAGAATCTTTAGTGGATCTGTCACCACTCGGTCATTTCTTCTCTTTTTTGCTTTTTAAAGAATAAAACCCAAATTGTTATTTTTAAGCTTTATCACCTACCTTGTTCACAGACATGACTACAAATGAATGTTCGCTATTTCCTAAAATCAAATCCACCTTCAACAAATGAAAGGACTCGCCACCATGGAGAATATTCTAAGCTATGTGATGTCAGCTCTGATGGCAGTTTCAAATGAAGGGGTCCGAAATACTTTGAGCAATAGCAGAATGTAATGGCAGTTGGAATGAATGTGCAGTACAGCCTCCCAAAGCAACTGTTTTTAAAAAGACCAAACTCACTTAGATGTTCAAGTTCTGAACGCTAGTATAAAAATTAAAAAAAAACAAAACAAAACAGTCCCGTTATCTTTAATTTCTTATCCGTCTATGCAACTTTCCATTGCCCTATTTCTTCATCAGTAAGGAAAGGTACAGGTTTTTATGCAGTTAAGGTTATGCCTTTATTAGTTCAATCAATCCAGTTAGCATGTTTACCCAGAGTTTAATTGGTTTTTAAGTGCACATTTGAGAACCAATTTGTATGGCAAAGTTCTCGGGACAACCAATCCCCGAGTTGCCCGTGGTCACGTGTAGGGAAGGGTGAAAGGCAGAGGTGCCTTACCTGCGGTGGAGGGAAGCGCTGCTGGGAATAGGCAGTTTGCTGGGACTGCTGAGACTGGGGCTGAGGGTACGCAGCCTGCTGGGAGAGCGTCGAGGAGGCTGGCTGCTGAGGTTGCTGCTGCTGGTAGGGAGACTGTGCCTGTGGCTGTGAGTAGGGGGGCTGGCTCTGGGGGTGCTGCTGCGTCGTGGATTGCTGGGAGGGGTATGGAGTCGGGGACTGCTGATGTGGAGGCTGGGATGGCTGCTGGGAATAGGGAGGCTGAGAAGACGGGAGCTGTGGCGGCTGAGACTGCGGCTGCTGCTGATAGGAAGGCTGGGCGTGAGGGTTCTGGGATGGTGGCTGCTGGGAGTAGGGTGGCTGCTGCTGCTGGGGGTGAGGACTTTGCTGGTTGTAATATGGAGTCTGGCCCTGTTGACCATACCCACTGGGGCCTTGTTGTCCATAAGGAGGAATCTGTAGGAAAGGAAAGGATACTTTTAGCACAGACTCTTCTGGATGAAGAAAGGTATTCTGTCAGAAGCTACGCCCTAAGGATGGGTATAGAAAGCAGGCAAGCCAAGCCTCCCACTTAGAAGGCCCATGGTTTCTCCTACCATCCCTCTCTCAACTGAGCCAGGAAGGACAGCCAAGCTGGGTTACAAGTTGGTTTGTTTACAAGTAGAATGCATTCATCCACAAAAAATTTACACTATTTAATATTTGAGCAGCTTACAAGAGTTCAAGAGCAGCTGTTTTTACCAATGAACCTACTCTTTTTATCATGGCCTAGACTGTTTTTGTAAGTGCTAGGAATCTGCACCCTAGCCACAACGAATAGTCAACAGCAGCCTGGCTCAGCCAAGTGAAAACTGGGTTTAGTAACCCAGACAGTGTGCAAATCTCTAAGCTACTCAGGCTCTCTTTTTTCATTTAGTCTTCATTCAAAAAATATCTGAAAGCCTACCTGTTTACTTGTACTAGGCATGATCCTAGGCACTGGGGATATATTTGGTAAGCAGGCAAAACCAAAAAACAACAAAAAACAACCAACCTAATAATATCTACCCATCTTTTCCTCCGTTTTCTCGTTGGAAAAAAAAATCCAAACAAAAGAAAACAAACTAAACAAACAACAAAAAACCCCAAAGTGACAGTATCCTATTTTCTATATTTAAGAGCATACTTTAAAGTCTTAGAAGTAAAGTTAGGTTTTATATTCTGTCCATCACCATTTTCAGTATGAGTATTACTCAAATATAAATGATAGAAAATGCTGTCAAAACAAAAAAATGACAATAAAAAGATAATGGTGCAGATGGCCAGACAAGAGGAGATGAGGGAAATCTTAACATTTATAACAGCACTGTTAGCATCGTTATGGTTCGGTCTTCCCCTTCTCTTCTATTCCCAGTCCCTCCTAACCATTCATTTTGAATCAGCTATATGCTGAAGGCCTTGGGAAACGTGAAGGGTCTTTTCCATCCCCAGGGCTCATGGCATGAGGGGTTTTCTTGGTAGCAGTGGATAGGTGCCTAGCTGCTGCCTTTCTTCTCACCTTCCCAGAGATCACTACTCAGTGAATACAAGCAGGCCAGCCAGGTCAAAGAACACAGATCTGTACAGCCTGTGGCCAGGGAGTTTTCCTTCAAGCACACAGGGGATGGTACCCACAACCTTGGCCTTGTAAGCAGCCTACTGGAGCCAACTGAGTTAGTTGGTCTATCCTCCTTTCAAGAGATTTAGATGCCAGAGACACATTCTGATTCTATAACTCAAGACCAGATCATGGACAGCAACAAGGGTTAAGGTAACTGGAGTCACCATCTACCTGCTGTGCATAAGAGAGGCCGCCCATGGTACTCTGCGCCCGGCCCTGCATGGCCATCGGGTACCGCTGCGGGGTCTGGGACCCATATGGCTGCCCTGGGTACCCATGTCCTTGCTGCGGTCCTGATGAAGGTCCCTGTTGTTGCGAGTATGGGTTAGTCCCGCCATATGGCTGAGGTCTCATCTTGCCCATCTGATCCATTGGACTGGATGGCTACAAAATAAAAAGCATTTCATTAACCTGAAGCTTTGATAGCCCCTGGCCAATATGAACATAAACCCAAGCGTATAGGTCTGTATGCCACATAGAAAAACAGTTACTGTGAAAAAGTAATGGTACAGACCCAGTAACCCGTGGGCAAGTCACTTAACCTTCCTCAGAACCTTGATTTTATCATTTGCAAAACAAAAATACCACCATGAAAGCGTCTTGTATAAGTGTGGTACTACTTGAGATCCAAGGGAAAAACCATGTATAGAGCAATGAATATAGGTACTCTAGGATGCAGAAAATCAGAACAAAGGCCCTGCAAGCTGGGAGAGGACATTGCTGCTGTATCTTGTTCAACACCACCAAAACTAATGCTTCAATACTGTGGTTGGGAATTCAAATACATAAGCATCTAGATGTTTCCATTCTTTAAATAGTAGAATCCCTTTTCTGCATATCTGTAGACCGTTCATACTATGGCACAAGCACTTAAATTTATGCTTTCTTCCAAATGGGTAACGTGGCTAAGTTACAGTTGTTGAGAGCCTCGGGCATCTCAACTGAAAAGTTCATCTCCTTTAATATTCAAGAGTTTGAATGTGTAAGAAGGATTATAACTTTTGTCTCTTTAAAGGACAAGGCATAGAGGTATACCAATAACGGAAACTCAAAGTACAATTCACAAGTATTTGGTTATACGTATAGCTTTCCTTCAGCTCTTTGAGTGACAAGTTCAATCAGCTCATTCACTTTCTGACATAACTCTACCCTACTGGAGCTACATAGGATACAGCCCAGCATATTTCCCAGCCAGAGATGCCTACCCATATGGATGTGGGCATGGGGGTGGGGTAGAGGGAGTGTCTCTAAACACCTTAAATAGATACACCCAAGTTGAGAAGTAGGCTTGGACCAGACACAAAACTTGGAAACTAAATTTTAATTTGGGAATGGGCAGTAGATATTAATACCCTGGACCTGAAGATCATTAGCTCTCAAATTAAGAAGGAGTTCAGTAGTTCCCAAACTTTAGCCTGCATCAAAATCAGCTAGAGGGCTTGTTAGAACACAGACTGATGAGACCCACACACCTGGGGTATCTGACTCTGTAGGTTCAGGGTTGGGCCTTGCATACATATCTGTAACAGTTCCCCAGTGATGTTGATGCTGCTGGTCCAGGAGCCACACTTAAGAACTTTAGATTATATCTAGGGTCCCCCTTCCTGTTCCATTATTCTGTAGTTAGTAAATTATTCTATAATTTAAGGTGTGTAAGACCTTAAAACAACAACAAAACCCCTCTAAGGGGAGGGAGGCACATTCAGATAGCTGGTTCTCTGTACATGTCTTTCTTGGGGGGCAGAGTACTACATAATTATTTTATAATAGAGGGAAAGTCAAGCTATCATGAGGAAAATGGATAAGACAAAAAGCTACAGAAACTATTCTTCTAAATACCAAGAGGAAAAAAGCTGAGGCAAAATTCTCTTAGGCTACAGCAAAATCTCAGCTAAAAAGGTTAGCAATGATGATGGGAGCACCCTTCAAGTTTCTAAACTACAGTGAATCACAGTAAAACTGTATCCCAAATTACTATTACATGTCAACATTATTAAAGTGTTGTTTCAATCATCCTACATAAACCATTTTTGTTTAAGTCCTGCCTCTGTGTCAGAAGCTCTAAGAAAGCTCTCAGTCATTAATTTTGGAGCTACACAGATTCTTTTGGGGCTTTTTAGGAAATTCAGATTGAACAACAATTGGACTAGTGAGTAATAAATGGCATGTGGTCTTCCCCAGATACACCTGGCAGTGAAGCCAAAACACCACCAGTCCTCCCCATACAGAGCTCAGGGGCTTACGCAGCTAAGTTATGCCAGATATAGCGACCAGATCCTCATCTCATCCCAAACTGCAGCTGCTCTCCATGTGTCTCCCAGGTGACACCCTCTTCCCAGGTGAAGAGACTACATTTACTCAACAGGGAGACCAGCCCACTCTGGGTATCTCTGTCAGTCCAGGTCTCCCCACAACACAAGAGGGGCAGTCATTACCATGGTTACTATGGAGCTTCTAGAGCAGCAGCTATCAACCAGGGCTACAGATCAGAATTTTCTGTGAATTTCACAAATGGAATCTCTAGGGAGAGACGCAGGCACTATAGAGAGTCTGCAAGGGCTTGGGCCCACCCACCCTCTCCACCCCTCAAGATCCTCGGATGATTCAAATGTGTACTACTGAGATCTAGACACACTGTCCGATCAAATTTTCTGTGACAGGTGACTATTAAGTACTTGAAATATAGCTAGTGTGACTGAAGAACTCGATTATTTTTATTTACTTTTAATTAAATTCATATAACCACATGTGGCTAGTGACTATCATATTGGACTCCACAGTTCTAGAGCAATGCTCACAAATCATTTTCACCTTTCCCTGTCCAACGATAGCTACAAACTCCCTGTCTACATCCTGGACACTATCACATAGAAAGAGCAAAGAATGTAGTACATCTACAGACTTGGGTTCAAATCCTAACTCTACCATTGTCTGACCTTGAACACAAGCCCATCTAAACAGTGACTTTTTCATCTAAAACGCACACAACACACTACACCCAGTGCCTGGTATTTAAATGCCCAATAAATAGTAGCCATTATCAATAATGATAAATAGTGCTGCCTGGCTCCAAAGCCCTGCACAATGTGCTCCAGTTCTACACATTTTTTCATTCTCACCCCAAAATTCCCCACATAGATACGAGCCCAGCTCCATGCAATGGTCCGCTGCCCTGCCCTCCTGTCCACAATGGATTCCACCAGCAGAACCCCAACCCTTCAACATGAAGCCACTTCCCATTCTTCAGCACAGTCTGATCTGTCACGTTTCTAAACATCCTATGGCAAATTCAGTCAGAATCATAAGATATGGCACTTAGTTGTCTAATTAACTGACTGCATCTCTCAAGACTACGTTGTAGGAAGCCAGCGATCGGGTGTTTTACCTTCAAAGTCGTCCCCCACCCTGCCCCACCACCACAGACCCCAAGTGCAGAGCTAGGGCAGTAGAATTTCACTGTGCCAGGCTGCCCTACTGTAAGAAGTAGGCAGGGGATACTATGGGGAGAAAGTCCAGATCAAACCCCCTTTAGGGTCAGGGGCATACCCTAAACCAGGTTATGACTTTGAGGGAAGAAAAACAATGTGGATTGAACTGGAAGAAAAAAGAGGGCAGGGTAGAACAAACAGCTAAGGGGAAACAAGTATACTTCTGAGAAGAATCTTACGCACCATCCTACACCAGAGAGGTCTTCAAAATTGCAAAGGCATCCCCAAACCCACTCCTTAAAAACAAAAGGCTAAAGGCCAGTTAGTTACCTTTTTCTCCCTCGTATCTAGGGTCCTGCGCCCCCAACGGAGGACACCTACTTAGCAGAGGCTAGTTAATAAACATTTCAAGGATCTCTCCATCAACTTTAGGAAATCTTCGCAGTCCAAAAATAAATGCAAATCAAAGAAATTCTTATTCTAAAAATAAAACTAAGACATTTCCCTTTCCTGGACATCAGACTTCTGACCTCCTCTCTTCACCAAAGAGTTCTAATCAACAGAATATTCAGTTTAGCAAACTAAAATATATTCAGTTCAAACAATCTGATTACTCCGATCTCATGTCCAAGTTAAACATTTGCTCATATCAAAAGGGGAGGTGAGTCGGGACCTAACTCATACTTGTGACATTTAAAACCATTGTGAAAGATTTGTGATTTGCAGTTACAGATGAAATGCCATCTTCCAATCTCTCATAACAGAAAAGGGGCTTTAAATCATCACTAATCAGTTTTATTGGAAAAGAGCAATCTCAGGCCAGAAAAATCCCTACTACATGCAAGACAGAAAAGCCAGTATCAGCAGTCTGCAGACACCAAGAAAGGCAGGGGATGGGAAACACCAAACTCTGGCTGCAAAGAGCCAGAGATTCCACTCTGGGAATGATGGAGAGGAAATCCTTTCAATGGGAAACCACAGGAGTAGATTTTACTATGATTACACTTCAAAAGCAAAGGCTCTGCCACAAAGACACATAATTGAGAGGAAAATGCTGCCCCCTTGATCAGGGAAGTCGGGCCCCTTGCTGTATATATTCTCCTGCATTCATAAAAACATAAAAATTAAAAAAGGGGGGAAAGAGGCATAAGAAAAAAAATCCACCACCATCCACCACTTATCGCTTTCCAGATTACTGACAAACTGCCTGTCAAATAAAATGCATCAAAAGACACAGTTTAGGGGCATCAAAGCCAAGGAGGCCTAGTAGGCTAGACCTTCCTCTAGCAGGTTGTAGACTGTCCATTGGCATAGAGTCCCCCTATCCTAAGCAGAAAGAATTACATGCCCCTCCAGACCAGTGAGCTAACGGGATCCCTTACAACTTCTTATTGACCCCAAGGAAAGCCATAACAATCCTCAGGGTTGCTGGGATACAAGAAACTGGACTTCAAATTCTCCAACTTCTGACCATGACGGATAGAGAAGAGAGCAGAGAAGCCCCCCGCCCTCCCCTGCCTCCTGTCAAACTTCCAGGCAGAAAGATACTATTCACCAAAATGTATCACACCATGTTGCAGTGGCACCAAGAAAGACAAACTCAATGTTCTTGAAATGAAAGTCCAACTGAGAAAAGCTCCAGGCTTTTGGTCTCAATCCAAAGACGCAGAAAGGACGTGACCAGGCAGCAACCGTAAGGAGCCAGATTTGGTATCCCAAGACTGGCAAGAACAAGACGGGAGATGGATGGGCCGGGGCTGCGGAGACGGTGTCCATCAGAAAGCAGAAGTCTTGCCTCCCATTTGTTCTGTCATCCTAAATGCCAACTAGACGGGGCCAGTATAAACTTGGTGCCATACCCTGGAATTTGGACATTTAAATATTATTTCTTACTCCTGGTGTTTTCAATTCGTTCCTGGCCAGATTTGTTGTATGACTTTTAATAATAACAATAAAAAAAAAAGCATCCCTGGCTCTTTAACCGAAAGAACCCCCTAATTGATTCCCACAGTAATTAACCTGCATTTTACCTCAGAGAGCGGTAGTTAAGGAAGTCGGCACTGCTATTTATAACTCATCTCAAATTGAGGGCAGACTGCCTAAAATCTAACACATCCCAGCTGTACTCCTGTTTGAACTGGGGCCAAGGGAATTTTTTAAAGCAATCTTGGCACCGAATGAATGACACCAACAGTATGAGAGCGCGAGCGGTTGTGTTGTGGTGACGTAGCACTGGAGGTGGAATGGGAGGGGGCCAGTGTACTGTGATCCCTCTCGTGCACGCCTGCTGCTCGCGAGTCCCAGTACAGTAAGCTGGGAACCGCCCACTGAGAGCCAAACACAGGAAAAGGCTTTTCCTGTGGAACGCCTTGAAGTGAGAAACACATGGCTAATCTGCATAAACGCGAAGCCACACCGCCCCTGCCAGGAAGGTTAGTGCTCGTAATCTCTGGCCATGAAGCTGGCTGCCTGGGAGGACTTGGACTGGCGCCTGATAACCCAGAAAGAGCCGAGAGAGAACAGATGGGTAAGGACCCCGGCAGAAAACAGCCCCGGGTCACGTGACTCGCCACATGGCCCCGCCAGCACAAACTATTGTCTGGCCGCGGAGCTCCCATACAAAGGCACCCGGCCTCAGCTTCCTGTGATTACAGGGACAGGCGGCAGCTGTTGATCCAGTTCCCGTTCGGGACCCTCCCCTGTTGAGGAGCATTCCAGGCGGGGCCAAATATAAAAGGTAAGGACTCTCCCAACCAACGCTTTCAGCTTCCCGCGAGCTCCACGTGGCTCCACTGGGATCCTAGGGTGGACAGAACAGACTCCCCTAAAACGAACCACCCTTTTTACCCTGGTACACATTAGTTAACCAGAATAAGTCGTTCTCATGGTGTCCCCCTCCCCAGCCACACACATCTGTATCCAAAGCCGCCTCATCCTTTTCTTACTCACTCTTCCAGTATTTCGTGGCTTTGAAAATTGTTCAAAAACCCTTACTCCAACTGACGAGAAACTGCCCAGAAATCTGTTTAGTTCTATCCCCAGACTCTGCCTCCTAAAGTAAAGAGACTTCCTTCATTTGGGTTTGCGTTTAAACAGGTTTCCTTACTGTTTATGTGACCTAGGACAATAAAACATTCCTTAACTTCCTATTGGCCTCACCAGAGTCATTAAGATTTTCTGAAGCTAAATCGAAGTTGATGATGGGATAAGAAAAATATCTCATCAGACATACCAACACCTGACCCAGGAAATCAAACCCACTCAGCCCAAGATTCTTATTATCCTTCTTAATCTCAGAATCATACCCCAAATTTTCTACTTTACAAGAGATGGGAAACAATTCATTCTAGTTCTAGTTCATTCGCATTCTAAACAAACTGGTCATCTGCCTATGGTGAGAGAGAAATTACCAACATCTACCACTCCGAAGAGACAGGTTTAAAAACCAAATCTTTTCAAATTCCACAAGTGTCCAAGTTGAATATAAATTAAAAACCCAGGGGCGCCTGGGTGGCTCAGTCGGTTGAGCATTTGACTTCGGCTCAGGTCATGATCTCACAGTTCATGAGTTCGAACCCCGCGTCGGGGTCTGTGCTGACAGCTCAGAGCCTGGACCCTCCTTTGGGTTCTGTGTCTCCCTCTCTCTCTGCCTCTCCCTCGTTCATGCTCTGTCTCTCTCTGTCTCAAAAATAAACATTAAAAACAATTTTTTTTTTTAAATCCAAACTCAATGAAAATCAACCCTATTCTGTTTACAGAAACAATTCTATTTTTTAAAATATTTATTTTTGAGAGAGAGAAACAGAGCATGAGCAAGGGAGGGGCACAGAGAGATGGAGACACAAAATCTGAAGCAGGCTCCAGGCCCTGAGCTGTCAGCACAGAGCCTGATGCAGGGCTGGAACCCACAAACGGCGAGATCATGACCTGAGCCGAAGTTGGCCACTCAACCAACTGAACCACCAAAGCGCCCCTGTTTACAGAAACAATTCTAGAAGATTAGGGCATGTTCCTCTTTGCAGACTAAGTAAGAACTCATTTCAAAGACATCACTTGAAGCACCAGCCTGACCAAACCCCTAAGAGGGGCTGCAACCAGACATCAGACTTGACCTTCCAACCCATACCTGTCTCTAAAGTGATAGAGAACAAGGTGCCTCTCTCCCTGGCTCAGAGAAATTCAGGCTACTGTGCTCCATCCTTCCAGATCAGATGAACAGAGAACGCTAACTAAGGGTAGGAAAAAAAAGAGAGGCCAAAGGGGTAAGAGTCATTGAATCATCTAGCAAAACTCAAACAGATTATGAGAGCCAACTGTAATAACCACCTCACAGCTGTCCACCCAAAAGAGGCATGCCAGAAAAACCACAACCAGGTGGCTGGTATTTTCTTTATTTCTTCCTGGGTTCCAGAAAGAGTCCTTCAAATAATGCAGCTACAGCACCAAACTAATGAACTTATTAACAAATGATCAAGGCTTTCTCATCCAGAACACTTTCAATTAGCCACCTTTCACACAGAAAATGCTCTTCTGTAAATGACAAAGATCACTTTTTTGAAAGACCAAACTTAGCTAACGAATCTCTCCCATTTCCAACGACTTACAAAAGCCTCTGAGAAAACCATACAACTTCCTTTTTTTTTTTTTTTTTTTTTTAATTTGAGAGAGAGAGAAAGAGAGAGAGAATCCCAAACAGGCTTCACGCCCATTGTGGAGCCCGATGCATGGGGCTCCATCCCACGACCGCTGGGATCATGACCTGAGCCAAAATCGAGAGTTGGACACTTAACTGACTGTGCCACCCAGGTGCCCCAAAACACTAGAAACCATACAACTTCTTGAGAAAGCATTCCTCTTTAGGTACTGCTTCAATCCCAGGGCTCTAAAAACAGTAAGGCCTCAAGAAGATGATTAAACAGGAACTGAAATGCCATCTGACAAAATTAAACATCCCCTTCTATACAATATTTTAATCTCAAGAGTAAGGCAGCAGCACAACATGGTGAGGAGTACTAAGCTGAGAGGACACCTGGGTCCCCATCCCAGTTCTCTGACTGACTCCCTGGGGTGAGCTGGGGGTGGGGAGGGGCAAGGCACTAACCGGGTTGTACCTTAACTTCCTCAGCAACACAATGGAATCCTGCCCTCCAGATTCCGAATCAGCAGCTCTGGGACAGGGCCAAGAATCTCCTCCGGAGATTCTCACGTCCAGTCTAGGAGCATTTGGGCTACATGCCCTCTTTCCCAAACTCCTCCCATCTCCAGCACCAAGTGACTCTAGAACGCAGATGCACCTGTCCAATTTCCTTAGCCAAGAAAGGGTCTGAAGAGGGCAGTGCCTGGCCAACAGAGAAACAATCAGGAATGCACCTCAGATTCCCAGATTCCCAAATAAGCAGCATTCTCAGTCAAAGCCAAGCTTTCCTAAATTCCTATACCCGGTCCCTGGATTATCTTGTTCGCCTGAACACGTATCACTAACGTACTATATACTTATCTTGTTCACCATCTGTATTCTAGACTAGAATATAAGCTCCAGGAAGGTAAAGATTTGTGTGTAAAACAAACTTTCCTACTTTAAAAGTAGGAAAACTGTCGAAGAGAGAGTGAAATTCTAGAGGCCTTGCAATTCCCAACCTTGTTCGTGCAGAGGAAATGCTTTGGCCCTGGGTGGCCAGTCCCACATAATGGTTACGAGCTCTGCCCCTGCAATGCCTTCAACTTCTCTCTCAGTTTCTGCAACAACAGAATAGAGACAATAGTAGTAGCACCCTCAGCGCTGAATGAGTGAGTTGATACATTAAAACAAAACACTGTTCCTCAAATCAGCAGGATATGCTCTGGCCTCACTATCTCTCCACCAGGTACTCTTTCTTCAGGTATTAGTCTAGCTCTCTTTCACATCAAATAACACTTTAATCTGGTCTTCCCTGGTGAACCCATCTAAAATTTCAATCCTGCACACCTCTTATACCTGGTCCATGACAAATCTTTCTCCTGAGCATGTATCACTAGAACACTCTATGGTTTACTATTTATCTTGCTTAATGTTGATATCCTAGACTAGAATATATAAGCTAGTGGGTGGGTATGTGTCTAGAAGAACTAGAGGTGGATGTGTGTTTAATTGACTGCTATATCCTCTAGCACCCAAAATGTTAGCTATTATCATCCTACACAAGTCCCAAATTTCTAGAAACAAAGCTTAGCAACCAGAACACATAAGGTCTGGTCCCCATGCATTCCAGACCAGAAACCCAAAGTGGTCAATTAGAGGTTAACTAACAATCAAATAAATTAAGGTTATGCTTTTTATTTATTTTTTTTTAATTTTTTTAATGTTTATTTATTTTTGACAGAGAGAGAGAGACAGGGCATGAGTGGGGGAGGGTCAGAGAGAGAGGAAGACACAGAATCTGAAACAGGCTCCAGGCTCTGAGCTGTCAGCACAGAG
The DNA here is from genome assembly GCF_023721935.1 of Panthera uncia. Taxonomy (NCBI): domain Eukaryota; kingdom Metazoa; phylum Chordata; class Mammalia; order Carnivora; family Felidae; genus Panthera; species Panthera uncia. The sequence goes on from NW_026057585.1 coordinate 85,068,400, forward strand.
CCCGACGCGGGACTCGAACTCACAGACTGTGAGATCATGACCCGAGCTGAAGTCGGATGCTCAACCGACTGAGCCACCCAGGTGTCCCAAGGTTATGCTTTTTAAAACAGAGAAAAAAGTATAGGCTTTGACAAGTCACCTCCCTTGGCACCAGAGCCATCTGTAAAACGGGGATTAAAACCTAACAAAGATATGAGACAGCTGAAGTGATTAGGTATGTGAAATGCTCGTTAAAGTACCAGTTCATAAACTATACATACAACAGACATTACTTCCCTCTCTCTACCCTCAGTAAGAGGAAGAGCAGAATGGGTTGAAAGCAAAGTTTCAAAGTAAATGCTTAAGAATCAAGAACACACAAGTCAGACATCAAAAGGATTGAGGAGTCCAGTTTTCAAGCTCCATCTACTTTCAGTCTGTTCTCCCAAAGGAATTTGTTCAGTAGCTCCTCCCAAGAATCCTGACGGTAAATAAAGCCCAATAGTTTTCAACCAGGACAGTACTAAATCCCTGAGAAGTGTTTGGAAATAAATGTATCCAAGTGCCTTTTTTTGGTTATCATATCAACTCTGTGGTGCTACTGGCATTTATTACCTGGGGAGCAGGATGCCAAATGTCCTGCAATGCATCTCCACACAAAGAAGAGCCTCGATGAGAAACAATGGACTCTAGCCCATTACAAGTCCAATCTTAGATGGAGAATTTCCTGTAACACTTGACCCTGGAGCAGTGAAGGGAAAGGGAATCAGAACTGGCCAGTACCCATCCCAAGAGCCCAACATTACAAAGTCACCCAGTAGCCACGGTAATCATAAATAAAAATTTACTTTTAAAAATGGTTGGAAGATAATTTACTGAATGAATGTGGTACTTCTCCAGTGCACTTATTACAATTTAATTATGGTTATTTGTGATTATTTACTTACATCTTTCCCCACTAGAAAGTACTCCATAGAGGCAGAAATTATGAATCCCGTGTTCACAACACAGTGACTGATACATTGTAGAAGCTCGGGAAGTATTTGTTGAGTTACTGTAAGCAATTGGCAAAAGGAAGGTAGGCCCTCACAGGTTTTCCAAAAAAAAGTTCTGCCATTAAGATTTATTACACTGGCAAGTCCCAACTATCGTATGTATGCTTCAAAGTCAGTAACAGGACTGGGTAATTAAGTGAGCCAAAAAAATGTTATTATCCCCAAAACTGAGAAACGGGGAATATGATCAAAGTCTAGGAAATCTTGATGGTGTGCAAGAAAGATCGGCTGGGATACTGCATCCCAATATATGCTCAATAATTAAAAACAATGGGCAGATCTTGCTACCCACATAAGGTGGGATGGATTGACACCAGGAAAAGGTACTTCCTCCCACAAACCACCCTTTGGTGTTTCTAGGAGGGAAAGGACCTTGTGGATGGACCACAAGCCCAACTGAGTGGTGCAGTTTTTTAGACATTTTCTGCCCTGCTCATTTGTCATTTATCATTAAGTCATATGGTACACTTAAGGAATACACGGAGAGGCAAGGGTCATGTAACCTTACAGAGATTCACCCAGGAGGGTACACAGCAACTTATCTTTAAGTTTATTTATTTTGGGGGGGGGGGGAGAGTGCGCACAAGCGGGAGAGGGGCAGAGAGGGAGAGAGAGAACCCCAAGCAGTCTCCACGCTGTCAGCACAGAGCCTGATGCAGGGCTTGATTCCACTAATCGTGACATCACGACTTGAGCCGAAATCAAGAGTCAGCCCAGCGGACTGAGCCACCGCAGCAACTTTTCAATAAAGTTCAATAAAGATAACACTTCTAAATCACACCTACTTCTGACCTAGTTTCTAAAATACTCCTCCTTCTTCCATATTAAACTGCTTTGCAGATAACTGCTCAAAAACAAAAAAAAGGCAAAGGCAAAAACTGCTCCTAGTCATAAAACTTTAAGGCCTCATTTGCTTTCTCTTTAAAAAGCTCTCCTTTTCCCCACTCCTTTTATTTTATCTATAACTCCAAACTTGGACTGGTCTTGCATGGGTTATATAAAAAGATCCTAAATTTCTCTAAGTGCACAGTTCTACATCCTGCCAAAATTTCTCCTTCTGTACTATAAAAGGTGTCTGTGACACATCATTGAGCTGTAGGAACTTGATTTACATGCAGTCGGAGATTCCGTTTGTCATCAATCCAATCAAGTCCTGTATTTCAGTAAAGACACTGAGAAGCAGCAGCAATGCCACTGTGTTTATTTAATTCCTAGTGCTGCCTTGGACCACTTTCCAAAAATGCCAGTCTCTCACCTGGTCCCCCTAAGTTCACTCTGAACTGTAACAGGCACGATCAAGTAAGTTAAAGAATGGCCCAGGGCACAGCCAACCTTACTAAGATTATAGTGCCTCCAAATCTTCAGGCTTTTTTAAGGTCAACAATTCCCTGAATGAAAAGCCAAGAGTCCCGTAAATTGTCCAGTTCTTTTCAAAGCTCCAAAAGTACATTGGTACCAACCCTCTCTACACCACTGTTCACACAAATGTGTATAGGAGACCCTGGCTTCATCATTTATACTAGAAATACATTGGACCAGACCGATGTTACCAGCTGTCTTTTCTGAAGCTTATTTGTCTCTCCTCTTTATTTGTTATCTCTGGCCAGTATAATCAAATTGAGATGTGTACTTGGCATGCTAAGTTATGCAAATCTAGCTAAAATTTATCTCTTCCTCACCCCCTTACCCCCAAGTGTGTTTGGCTCGTACACTTTTATTCAAGGCACACAGAATTTCCTTTTGGTGAATGTGTCTGGGTGGATGAACCCAGCTATCTCAATCTCATTTTATTTTAAACCAAAATACCATAATGAGACCGCATATTGGTCACTTGAGGTTTTATGCAGGGGTTTTAAAGAAGCCGATTCAAAGCTGCGCTGGGAAAGCAGAGAATTCAAATCACAGACCAGAAAGAAAAACAAAAATGTTACAAATCTGTCATGTCCCAACACAACCCCAAAAACAGATCAAGGAGGGCTAAGAAACAGTCTCCAGACCAAGGCAATAAAGTGGGAAAAGAGAGCAGAAGAGGTAGAGATCATTTAGGAAAACTTCTGTTTGTTAGTTATTAGATAAAGGCACTGGCTGCCGCTAGTTAGCCAGGCAACTCCAACAGAGGTACACAGATACCAGGAATTTTTACTAAAATGATGTTGATCTGAAAGTGGTAGAAGTTGCATCTCCAGTACTTTTAAAAACATTTAAGCAGCTCTGGTGTGGTAAAGTTACGGAGGCCTCCATGTGCTCTGTGTTCTGCTAACGGAGTTAGACACCAGAGGACAGAATGAAAAAGAGGAAAAAAAAGAACAGAGAAAATAAAGCTATAAGGCAGAGGGACGACAAAATGAGTTTAAAACACACAAACACACACACAAAGAACATAAAACTCCCTACTGGAATTTTTGTCTGTGCATACAAATGTTAAATCCCAGATCAAACTGTCAGCATACTGCCTCCTGAAAGCCTCAGCCTTCATTGCAGCCGGGTCACAGTTGATCTCCGCTTCAGTCCTCAGGCAGGAAGGAAAAGAGGCCTGGTACAAGGAAACTTGCTTGTATTGGGGACGATACAGAAACCACATCAGGTTTTCAGAAAGCACAGGTGTTCCAGAACACTGGTTCTCCACTAGGTCTTTTGCATGGTTACTGTTTATTATCTGACCATTTCTCTAACTTCCATTTCTGGGTCAAGTACAATCATTATTTATTACATACAACTAGGGACAGGTGTTGGCTCAAATGTCCACCCCTTAGAGAGACATCATCTACTTCAAAGATGGGCGATTTGTCAGGAGTTGACTTAATGGGTTTATTTGCTAGGACTTTAAGACAAGAGACACAAGGAAAGGAAAAATCACAGTACAACTGGCTAGCCACTGGGGCTCAGGTGAGAGAGGGAGGGAGGTCTTTGAGGATGACCTGAGAGACCAGCAGATCACTGAAGGTCCTGTTCTCAGATCACAAGCCATCATAAGCAGAAGGGACATCATGGTGTTTAATTAAAGCTTTCCAAACTGGCATCTACAAGAATCACTTTCTTAAGCAATTTACTTGGCTGGTCATACCTGGAGACCACAGGTCACCATCCTAAAATTATCTTTTCCACCTTCATCAAACAACCAGTACCACAGATTCAGATTATCCTCATGCTACATGTCACCAAAGAGCTAAGAGAGAGAGAAATGGAAGGCAGGGAGTCCCCAAGCCCTATAAAGAAAACAGACATTTTCTGTCACTAGAGTTTATCATTATTGCATAATAGAAGATCCATCTCAAAAGTATTTCCTTTCTTCTCCCCCAACCCCAAGCACTTTTAACCTTTTCTGTATCCAGTAACTCTTTCACATCTTGGGAGAAACACATACATCTGAAATATTAGCCTATGGTGCAATCTGGAAGAAGCCCCTCAGGTAATTCTGATGGACTCTAGCCCAGTTGAGCATAGATGCATAAATCCGGTAGTTCTAACTTGGGCCTGCATCACAATGGCCTGGAGGGTTTGTTAAAACAATGCTAAAGTTTTGGATTCAGTAGGTCTAGATGAGTATTTGCATTTCTAAACAGGGCCCAGGTAATGCTGAGGCTAATGGTTAGGGACCCCCCACTCCCCATCCCCTGGAGAACCACTGCACAAATCTGTCTCTCAAACTGACAACAGGTACTTAATAAAATTTGTCGGTTTTTTTCTTTTAAGTATCAATATAACTTAGATGCAGCTAAAAACTATGGGATAGCTTTTTTTTTTTTTTTTAAGTTGATTTATTTTGAGAGGGAGAGGGAGAAAAGGGCAGAGAAAGAGGGGGAGAGAGAATCGCAAGCAGGCTCCATGCTGTCAGAACAGAGCCCCACATGGGGCTCAATCTCCCGAACTGTGAGATCATGGACCTGAGCCGAAATCAAGAGTCAGACACTTAACCAACTAGCTTTTAATTCAGTGAAGATCAACAACAGTCTTTAACCACCAATACTATCCCCCTCTCAAGCAGGGGCCTCTACCAACCAGGAGTCATGTTCAAATTTTATTTGATAATAGTATTTTCACATATCTCATTAATATTTATTGAAGCCTGCAAGGTAGATACTTTTCCTCATTACACAGTTGAGGATACAGATTCAGAGAAGTGACTTGCCTAAAGTCACACAGCCTAAGGGAACTTTAAACCTTGGTTTTAGAGCTGACTCTTCTAGGAAACTCTGTGTGAGGCACTTAATCTTTGTGTTCACTTTCCCCAAGTGGAAATTAAGACAATAATCTTTGCCTCTCCTGCAAGTGCTCCAAGTCATAGAAAGTAAAATCACTCTGCAAATATTTTTGTAATGCAAGTTACTCTCACTTAGATCAAAGTGAAGGAGTCTATTTTTGAGCCTCAATCCACCACCCACCCACCCCCAGCCCACCAACACTCTCAAAGACCCCTCCCGAAAAGAAAGTGGCCTGAGGACCAAATGCTGCCAACTCTTACACTGGGATCACATGGCCACTCTTCAGAAACTTAAATAAAATTCTAAATGGACAGAAATCTAGGCATAATGTAAAATTGTAACTTTTCAGTCTTTCACCCCATTTAAGAGGTCTGGGCCATTGCAAAAATAATGTCCCAATAAGCCTTTGTGCTTAAAACATTTATTTTAGAGAAGCAAATTTAGTATTTTACGTTACAACTCTAGAGAATCAGACAAACCTTGATTCATATCAGAACTCTACCTTTTACTAGCATATTGCCCTAGGGCAAATTTCTCATTTTTACTGTTTCCTCATGTGTAAAGTAGGAGGAGTAACAATAGAAACCCACCTCTCATGGTTTTGAAAATTAAATCAGTAAATTCATGGAGAGACCCAGCATAGAGCTTGCACATTGTAAGTGCTCAAATGCATGGTTGCTATCATTAATACTCACCCTCAACATGCCATCATTTGAAAATTTGGATCTCAGTGAGGCTTTCAGCCTATCCGTAGCCCAGGACACAGTTACGGATAAACTACCTATAGAATCGTTCCCTCAATCCTTTATAGTAGAATTATCTTTGGCAATCAGATTCCTAAACAGATAAAAAGTTAGAAGTCTACCACTGTTGGACCAACCCAAGAACTCCACCACCTTCGTAACAGAGGAAAAAAGAGAGAAAGCCATCTGTATGCACCAGGCAAGACACAGCAACAAACAGCAATTAATTCCCAGCATTAGGTGACTTGTTCACTAAGGACAAGAGAAAGCCATAATAAGGTCCACCCAGAGAGAGGGGGAAATCACTGTGCAAGAAGAGGCCGAACACATACTTGTTTCCTCTAAAAGGAAGCAGCCCTGCACTTCAATCATCTACCACGTGGCTGAACTCACACTTTTCTTAAAGTACACCGGCATAAGTCAGTTGAGAGTAAACAGCTGGACCCAGATGCACTCATGCCCAGCAAGCAAGTTGTGACCTCAAGGGAAACAGGAGGCAAAATAAAAAACACAAAGTACACGGCAAATGGGTTTTTAAATGACTGGTATCACACCAACCCCTAAACTCCCCTGCTGCAGTCATGCTGGTGCTAGATCTTAAGCAGGGAGTTCCTTTTAACAGAGATGTCTATAAACAAGCAAGCTGAAAGCTAACAAGTTTAAGAGGGAAAAAGCATACAAAAATCTTGGCTGCTGGTGATGAGCCACAGAAAATCATAAATGTGCCCGTGCCAAGGGAGGAGGAAGTCTAATATCTAACATTGCAGACTTGGGAACCCAGAAGCAACGAAGCCATAAGGAAGCCCAAATGTAGAAGAGGAAAAAAAGCACATGGCACATTTCCTCTTCATATGGGTGGCAATTTAAGCAGCACTCTGGGCCTGCAGAGCCCATAGCCCCAGTGCCCCAAGCTCCTTAGTATTTCATATCAACATTAACTTCCTGGAGGGCGACAAAAATCTGTCCTGGATTACTGGGTGATTTCTAATATGTACCATAACCAACACTAAGTCAACATTTTAGGGATCAAATTTCCTACTCTGCAGCATGTTGGAATGCATTCTTGGCATTAGACTGCTCATTGCAGTACACCCTTAGAAAATGCAGAAGCCACTGGTAAATACTCAACTTGTCCCAAGACTATCTTCTAGTATGCATAAATGACTAACAAAAACAAATGAAAGTTCACTCAGATGTCCTTTTACATTCAACAAAAACTAATTCCATCCATTTGAATGGCGGGGGCGGGGGGGGGGGGGACCACAATTTCAGGGAAGAATACTCAAGATAGTTAATTCCACATTCACCCTAACTTGGATTCCTCTAAAACTTAGACAGACTAAGGAGCTCATCTCAAGCCCCTACTCACCAGCTATCCATGGCAGATGAACCACTGTGCCCTAATTCTGAGTTACTGGAAATTTGGTTTGCCAAATGCCAGAATATTTTCTAAACTAGAATCTGTATTTAAGACTCCACTCCATACTTGTATTCTGGAACAGTGTAACCTATCCTTCTCTTCCAGGTGAAAGCCCTGTAGCAGCCTGGCACTGGACTCTCTATGCATTTTCAGCTGTTAAAGCATCCACTTACAGTCCTTGAAAAGTGCCAGAAATCATGTGTGTTCCAATCACACATGGATCAGCAGGTAAAGAGAAACCAAAATCACTACATTGCAGAGGCTCCCATAAGGAATAAGCATGTGTTTGCACCATTTATGAGCTTCTTGGCCACAGCCAACCTAATCAAAAACAATATTAAAGGCCATTTCTGTGAACAGATGGGCAAACTGTGTACATGCAGGCTTATCCACCCATCAACCCTCAATAGAAGGTCTCATCCAAGCAACTCAGCTTCAGCACAGCTCCCAACTCTTCAGAAATAGCAGCAGCCTAAGTGTCTGGACAGGTACTTCACGACTCTTGTTTTGCTTAAAAAAACTCAATTAACTCTACCAAAAAGAAGAAGAAGAAGAAAAACAGGCTCTCCAACCAAAGTTAAACCACCGTCACTGCAGAGTTGTCCAGGGCACACAACTCTGAAGGTGACACAACCTTCCAAACCCGAAATTACTACAAAAGAGCCCCTGAACTGGCCAAGAACTTGGCAGGTTGTACTAAAGGCCCCACATAACCACAAGAACCACTAAGACCCTGGAACCACTCTCACGGAATTTTACAGTTACAGTCCAAATTCTCAAAGTCACTAGAATGAGACAAATACAGGTCTGGGGAGGGTTGTGTAGTTTGGATTCTATAAAGCCCATGGAACTCAGAGTAGCGGTATGAAAAGGCAAATTAATATTTTAACTTTCCCCGTCTTGAACATTAAGCTTCACAAATCATTGCCTCTGAAAAGCTGTCCCAGGTTAACCTTGCCCAACTCTGATTGCTCCTTATTCTGGAATTCCTTCAGCCCATACACTCAGGTTGGTCTATACCCATTTATAAAACCCTGCTTTGCAAGTTTTCCAGATGTATGCACATAAGCATGCTTCACCAAGAAAGCGAAATTCCTCTGAAGCAGATACTGTCTCTTTTAAGTCCCTTCCTAATATCTAACTGATGTGTTCACATAGGGCTATTTCCTATTTCCATTTGAATCTCCAAATCCCCCTGAGCTAAAAATTATACTCTCAGCAATGAGCCTCATGTTCTAATATCCTTACCACCACACTGACAAAGGCCTGGGCAACCACTGTCTGTGTCAACGCAAGTTTTTGAATTTTGTTTTAAAACAAGCTGATAGCCTTTGGTTAAGTCAGCAGAACCTAAAAATTATGGTCAGGGCCATAATGACATTCATATTCCTTACTGCTATGCTAAATCAAAAAGACACTTGCAGGACTCTGGTCTATAAAAACACTTCTTGGGGCACCTGGGTGACTCAGTCAATTAAGCGTCCGACTTCAGCTCAGGTCATGATCTCACGGTTTGTGGGTTCAAGCCCCGCATCGGGCTCCGTGCTAACAGCTCAGAGCCTGGATCCTGCTTCAGATTCTGTGTCTCCCTCCTTCTCTGCCCCTCCCCAACTCACACACTGTCTCTTTCTCTCAAAAATAAATAAACATTAAAAACACTTCTTGTAAAGAAAAGCGGTGTCAGAGTCAGTGGATTTTGTTTAAAAAGAGATTTTTAGAAGATAAATCTGGTTATCTCACAAGGCTACCAAACCAGAGTACCACAGCCACACAGCTAAAATACTTCTAAAATATTTCTTCCTCCACAAAAAGAATGTTTCACTGAAGGAACTCAGAAATGTTTTTAATCCTAAAATGGCAATTTCAAAAACAAAGATTGAATCTATCCATATAACCCTTCAGGCAGGATTTAGTGAGTCCCCAAACATTTGGACTTTGTACTAACCCAGGAACTTGGGAGCATTAACTTTATATATATGTAAATATATATATAAATATGTAAATATATATATATTCACACATATATATATAAATATGTAAATATATATATTTACATATATATATATGATGCACAGAAGAAGTCCAGTAAAAACTATACAAATAAACCCAACCCTTAAAGCGGGCTTATAATTCCGAGAGCCACAGCCAGAGGCTGAGGACGACGCTGAAGTTGCAGTATCTTTTTTTCTCCTTTCTGGTATTCCAAAAATGCAAACCCAACCCTAGAAACATCTCACCAAACTACAAAACCTTTCCAAAAGAACAAGGCTTTAAACCTCAAAGTCTCATAAACCAAGCTTTTGGAGCACACTTACCTCACTATTGAAACTTAGGATCTTCTTTCCAGACTTCTGTTTATTTTCTCTCTGAAACTGCAATCCATTTTGAACGGGGCTCCATTGTGCCCTGAACTACGCCTAGACCCAGGACCATGGAGGCTTCTCTTCCAGCGTAGCAGCGTCTTTTCACTTCCAGTCTCTTTTAGATCATCTCTCCTAGCCTCCATCCACGCCTCCACACCCCCAGTACTACCCTCTTCCCTATCCACATTTCTTTTCCTCCAAAGTTATTTTATTCCACCACATGAGAACAGACTAGCATTATCTTTGCTTGAAAACTGTTTATTAATTTGCCTGTCAAACATTCTATAGAGCCGTTTACATCTTACTACAGAAACCTCCTGGGTACATATTGACAGCTCAGCAAGTATTTACACAAAGCTCTGAAACATTTGGTTCCTTCAGAAGAGGAAGGAGCTGCTGTGTCAAGCAGAGAATTATCAAACACCTTTTCCTCTCCCTTTTTTCCTCTTTTATAAAGGGAAGCTTCTTCCTTCTAGCATACCTCTAAGATGCCTAAATTATACTTCTAAACTATCCAGCCAGGAGGAGAAAGAATGGAAATTCAGGTGTGCTGGAGAAGGGGAAAGAATAGCATTTCCAGGACCACTTGCAAAACACACCACATAGTTTAAAAAACTAAGGGTATGAGAAAAGGCAATAGGCCTATGAAACTGACCCTGCAATGCTTAGCTTTTCCGTTCCAGTCTCAGGAACTTTTGCTCCTCTCTCAGCAAAACTTACAGGGCAAGTTCAGGCACTCAGATTACAACCAACTGCCCAAACCAGACCTAGACCTGCCCAAACACCTGAAGAGTCTGGAGAACTTAATGCTACCTCTCCCCACCTTCCTATCCCCCCAAGAGAAGCAGAGTGTTAATGTTATGACTATCCACTCCCTACCCCACCCCAAATCCACTCCCAAAATCCCCTCTTAGAGATTTTGAGGCAACTATTTTTCAAGACTTGCTTTAATGAAATCTGCCCAATTTTTCAATTAATGTTTAGTGTTTTAAAACCACCAGCCAGGTGGAATGACTAATGACAAACATAAGCAGTTTCAAAACAAAATAGTCTGGTAAGGCTTTTTCTGTAAAGGGCCACAGACCATTGTGGTACCCAACTGTTCAGAGCTTGTTCCTGTAAATCCTCAAGAGAAAACAGCCTTGAGTTCCTCGAGCCCAAGGGAAGAAAGATGGTCTCAAGACCCCTACTGGTCAATGTACAGGCAGAAATTGCCTTCATAACAAGTTAGGTATGGAAGCACAGCCCAATGCGTAGCATCACAGAGGAAGAAGGCCATACAGTCCACCAACTTCACTTTACTGATGAAGAGAAAATAAACCCAAGGTCAGTGGCTTGCCCCAAATCACACAGCTTAATCTAGATCTGCATGTGGAACCAAAGCCTCTTCCTCCTGAATCCTGCACTCTTTACTCCTCACCACTGTCACACACAACTCAGTGTGCATCAATAATGATAATGACCAATCTAAACAAGGAGAAACCCAGAGATAAAAGCCATGGGAATTAGGACTCCATGTTAGAGACCAAGGTATCCCAGCTCACTTGCAGGAAAGAACTATTCAGTGCCAATGTATTTTGAATACCGTATTTTAACCATATATTTGCTTGGTTCATTTCAGTTGCTTCTAGAATTTTGGGATTTGAAGCCAATCGATACAACGGCAGAGGGGCGGGGGGGAGGATTGGAAAGGGTCCTGACCATTACTTTGTCAGCCTATTTCCACATTAAAAAAAAAAGTCCACTAACCTCATTGCTAAAGCCTGCTGCAGACATCACACCCTACAGGAGCCAATCCAACAGATGAATGTTTAATGCAATCCAAGACATCTTATTACAGTAGGTGCCACTTGTCATGGTTACTGGTTGCTCTGTGTCACACACAAAGGAAGGAACCTTAAAAAGTCCTTGCAGGGCCCAATACAAAGAAGCCAACCTTGGTCCTGATGCTTTCTCTTCTCTTGCAACCATCCCAACCCCCATCACCCCTAGTTCCCTCACGGACAGTAGAGAAACATGAAGCCCTCACAATGAAGTGCCGTCTCAGTGTGGTTTTCCTGGTCCCTCCTACTTGAGAGAGTTCCAAGAGTCCTGTATTTTAGCCAGCCCAGAATTTCTGCCAGTAGGCATTCCCATAATAAGCCCAAGATGCCTGTATTTGTTTCCCAGGAGTTGGAAATATCGTCTGATATTTCCATAGCAAGAACTAACAGCCAAACTTCTACAATCAAATCCATCTTGATCCCAGACTACATATTCTATTTCATTTTTTACTTTGATGAGCTGATACTACTCTCAAGGTACTAGAGCTAAAAGCATCCCCAATAAAACGCTTCACATGAGGTTCAAGTACATAGGTGACTAAAAAGTATCTCATCAGTAGCAGGATTCAACACCTTGAGATACAGTATTACTTATGGAAAGCCCTAAAGGGAAAATTTGCCTGCTGGGATCTTCCGGCTCCTGTGAAAAAGACAGAGCCACAATACAAACACTCAGCTAATCTTTATTTCATAAAGGCAGAGTCAAATGAGAACGTTACAACCTTAGCTATGTCCATCAATTCTCTGCAAAACAGTCTTAATCCAAGATTCAGTTAAGGAAAGAAAGGGACAGAGCAAGACCCCATTATTTAAGAATGCTTAAGAATAAGGCATCATGGTCTGATAAGAGGTTTATCCTTAAGTAGCAAAGAGAAATTCCTATCAAAATCTACCCACCTACATCCCTCATAGAGACTACCACAAAACTGGAAGTTGCACTGTCTCTTCCACAAGTGAATGCTCACTAGCCCATTCTCTGGGCATCAGGGCAACTGGAATGAAATTGAACAGGAATCTATGTTGTATGAAGTGCTAGGAATGGTGATGTTAAAAGTGAAACCAAAAATTCACCCAAGGGCAGCACAAACTTCCAAACAGGGACTGTATCTATTTTCCTACCATGTACTCAGCACACAGCATAGTACTCAGCACAAAGGAAGTGCTCAAATATTCGTTTAATGACTGAAAATCACTATATGGCAAGAGTTGGTTTTATACCCCCCAAAAACAAAGTGTTTGCCTGAATATTATTTTTCAACTTTAATTTTTGCTTTTAAATGAACCTTGACTTAGCCCAAATGTACTCCTCTAATAGTTTACAAAAGGTAAATGACTCAGCCCCCCTCCCCTCAAGGGAAAAGAGATGTAGCATGTCTCTTGTCCAGAGACAAGAGAATGTTCTCTTTGCTAAGACTAAGCTCATCCTCTAGACACTAGAGATTCAATTTAAAATTCTCCGTTTCTTGCCCAAACACAGAACATTATGGACAATGTGGAGTCAAGGCACAGCACTCTAAACCTGCCATTTAACACAACTGTTTTCAAAATTCCTACCTTAATAGAAGAGAACAGCAGTTCTAGAATGAGGAAGGAACACAACTAATCAGTGAACAAAATCTCATAGCAGGAAGGTACAACTGAATACTGCTGGGGCGGGGGGCGGGGGGCATGAAAGGAGCTTTCCCCCTCTTTGAAAAGATACAGGACTCCTGACAAAAGCACTGAAGACAGAACATGAAGAGGTACGAAGAGCAAAATTAAAATAAAACAGAATGCATAAAAATGTACCTTAAAGTTGTCATTTCTAAGCAAATATCAAGTATCATTATAGGTGGTATCTTTATTATCTTGGAAGATGGGGGGGGGGAATGGAACATACCTTAAAATGCAAAGAAAAAAACAATCGACCTCTATTTCAAAGCTCTAAAATAACAGATGACAAAATACAAAACTAGCCTTTTTGATATCTCAGGAACAAATGATAAATTTCACCAAACCAGGCCTTTAGGAGAAAGTCCCTCACAAGATCATGAAAGACATCGGCTTCTCTTTAAATTGAGCTGCTCTCCCAAAGTTCAATTAACAAAAGAAAGTGTTAACCAGACTCAACATGTAAACAAAGAAGGAGGCCAGTCGTCCTTAAAACAGAACACTTGAACCTAGTATGAAATTCTCTCTCAGAAAGCTTCCAGTTCTCAAAATAAATAAATAAAAGTTTTCCTCCTACCCCCTCCCATAAAGATCCCACATTTGTCACTCGATAAAAACCCCAGTAAAATAATTTCAATTCTGCAAAGCGAACAGGGTCAAAATTACTCAAGACAAATGCATCTTCAGAGCCATCAAAGAAGTCATTTATACCATCAGGAAAGTCACAAAACCAAAACAAACAGCAAACCCATTGTAGAGAAAAACTCAGCTACTGTTCTGACAACACAGAATCTATTTCAGGCTGCATAAAACATAACAAGCAAAATAAATCCAAGGTACAAGCAAAATGCCACTGCCTCCTCTTTTGTTTCGGCACAATGTAACAAGGGCAGCCTGTCTGGGGCTCTGCTCCTGCTGATACAGTATTGCTGCTTAAACCTCCCTCCTCAAGGTCACAGCCAATTTCAGCTCTGGAATAAAAGGCAGATAGTGGCAGCGATGGTTTGGGTTATCACTGGCAGAAAAGCAGAGTGTAAAAGTTTATGAGCTCATCAGGATTGTTGTACCATTACATCAGAGGCAATTATAAATGGCCAAGAGCAGGAGATGGGGAGCCAATCAGATCACAGATAGGATGTCAACCTAAGACCAACTGTCTCCTGGCTTTGACAGAAGGATTTTACCTCCATAATTCAAATCCCAAACCAAAGCAATCTGCACTTACTACTCCAATCACTCAGCTGTTTACCAGCACTTCCAGGGAGAAGCCCAGGCCACTGGGCCGACGGAGACTGAGACAGGAGATGGCCCAGGCTGCCCTGGGTGAACCGCAGCCGGCCTCTAGCTGCCCCCAAGCAGGCCCCTGCCCTCCCTCGAGGTACCCCCGAACCCGAGGGGCCCCTCCTTGAACGCACAGATGGGGAACGGCCTAGAGAAAGACAGGAGGGCAGGCAGAGAGGAGCGGCAGGTGAGCAAAGAATTGTTCACTCCACTCCCGAGCTCCTAACACCGCACACCCCTAACCTGAGCCCCCAGCACCCCCCTCAACCCCGGCCAGGCCCTTCCCCGCACATTCTGCCCCACACCCCCTTGAAGACCCCCGGAGTTCGAGGGGACCAGGAGGGAGGGAGAAGGGGAGCAAACACCTCAGGGAAAGCCCCACACAAAGGCTGAAGGAGGGAAGGAGAGGAAGGCAGACAGGCAGCCATTTTAAGAGAAGAGCCAGACAATGGCAGCTCCCCAGCAGTGGGGGCCCCGGACTGGGGGTATCCCAAGGCTGTGGCCTGCTCCCCGCAGCCGCCACCCACTCCCCGGACCCCGCTCGCCCCAGCCCCCTCCCCACTCAGCTGTGTACCTGCGGGGTCCGGGCGAGCGGCTGCCCCCCGCCGCCGCTGCTCCCGGGGCTCATGGGCGCGTGGTGGCTCCTTTGTTGGGCCCCTCCCGAGGCGGCTGCCGCCGCCGCCGCTGCTGCCGCCGCAGCCCCCCAGCACTGCGAGGCCATGTCCGCCGGGCCCTTGCCGGCGCCCCCGTCCTGGGGCCCGCCGCCGTAGTCGCCCCCGGGGTAGCCCTGGTAGCCCCGGGCCGAGCTGGGCGACGTGAGCAGTTGGTTGAGGGTGGGGGTGGCGGTGGGCTGGGGGGTTCCCCCGCCGGCCGCTGAGGGGCCGCCTCCCCCCATGGCCCCGAAGCGCTGCTGAGCGAAGGACGAAGACGACGAGGAGGCGGAGGCGCTGGAGGAGGGAGGCGGCTTGGAGCCTGCGGCCGCCGCCGCGCCGGAGCCCGGAGTGCCACCTCTCGGGGAGCTCAGCGCGTAGGCCTGGGGGGGCGGGGGGTAGGCGCTGCGGTTGGGGTAGTAGGAGTTGTACTGGTGGTTGGGGAAGCCGTGGTCGTGCGAGTTCTGCTGGGGCCCCGCGTAGGGCTCCAGGCCCCCGCCGCCGCCGCCGCTCTGCAGCGCTGCCAGGCCAGGGCTTTGTTGTCCGCCATGTTGTTGGTGGAAGACGGCGGCCGCCGCGGCGGCGACGGCAGACGGGCTCCGGCCGTAGGGTTGCCCGAAGCCGTAGGCTGGGGGCGGCAGGGCGGCCGCGGCTGAGTGAGGAGGCGCCCCCACCCCATCGCTGCTGCCGCCGCCGCCGCCGCCGGGCGGCTCCGTGAGGTTATTGTTCAGGGCGGGCCTAGGGCCCGCGTTCCCGTTCGAGTTCTTCAGGTCCGGCTCCGCGCCGGGCCCGCCGCCGGCGCCGGCTCCGCCGCCGCCGCCACCCCCATTGCTCTCGGCCCCGTCCTGCAGCTCCTTTCCCAGCGGCTGCGGCGGCCCCACGGCGGGGCCCTCGCTTTCCTGCCCGGCGGCTGCCTTCATTTCCCCGCGCTCGGCCGCTGCCGCCGCCGCCGCCTCGCCCCCCGCCTCCTCCCGCTGCTGCTGCTCCGCTTTCTTCAGCTCCGAGGGCGGCGGCGGCGGGTTGCCCAGGCTGCTGGCGGCGGCGGGGGCGACCTGCGCGGCCATGATCCCCGCTGTCTCGTCCGCGGAGAGACCCGGCCCTGTCTTCGTCTTCTCCCCCCCTCCCACCCCGCCCCGGGGCCGAGTCCCCCGGGCTGCCCTCCCCACCCGCCCGGGCGGGCCTCGCGGGGCTCCGCTGCTGCGCGGCGCTCGCTCGCTCGCTCCTCTCCCCCCCGCCCCGCCGGCTCAGGCTCCGGGCTGGCGGCGGCGGAGGAGGAGGAGGCGGCGGCGGCCGAGGCGCCGGCGGCTCAGCTGCTCCCGGCTCTGTAGGCTCGGGACCCGGCTCTCCCGGCTCATTCCCCCCAAGCCCTTGCCTGGGAATGAGGGGGGCGGTGGAGGCTCCGCTCCCCAGGGCCTGGCCCCGCTGTGACTCTCCGCTTTCTGCTGCCGGAGAAAGGAGGAGGGAGGGAGGGAGGGAGGCGAGGGGGAGGGGGCGGGGAGGGAGGGAGGGAGGGAGCGGGGGGAGGGGGACCCGGGACGGGCGGGCTGGAGGGCGCGCGGCAGCAGCCCGGGCGCCGGGAGGCAGAGTCGGAGCGCGGACTGGGCCGGGCGCCCTGCCTCCCCTCCCCGGCCGCGGCGCGAGCTGAGGCTGCTGCGCGGCAGCGGGCGAGCGAGCGGGCGGGCGGCCGGACTGAGCGGCTAGAGCGCCCCACTCTCCTCCGAGTCCCCCTCACTCCGACACGAGGCTCAGCACTGCCATTTTACCCAGCGCCGTCGCGGCCGCCTGGCAAACCCGGACCGGAGCGCGGAGCGGGCGCAGGCCATGGAACGGACTCGCTCCCTTCCCCTCACAAAGGAGGAGGGGAGAGAACGAGCCGCGGCGGCGGCAGGCCCTCTGCCGCTTTCGCTCGGCAGCGCCGCCGCCGAAGGCTTCGGGGAAAACCCGGCCCGGAGCCCGCGCCTCCCCGGAGCCTGCGCCGCCTCCCTCCTGGCGTTCCTTCCTATCCGGGTCGGTCCCCTCCGGGCCGTGCGGAGGGGAGCGGGCAGCGTGAACTTTACTCGCGGCTGCAAAATTGGCCTGAGCCCGAGACCGCGGCCGCCTCGGCCCAGGCCTGACCCTCTGGCAGCGGTCCTGGTCTCTTGGCTGCTACTTAGCACCTCTACAGCACTTTTATTCTTCAAAGCCTTTTACAAACCCGCTCTTAAAGACCCAGCTGAGTGAGCGAGCAGGGCCTAACATTTTACACCCTTTGCAAGCCCTGCGGAATGACAGATCATTTGTTCAGACTTTCCGTTTTCCCACTCCCCAGCCCTCTTTAGCCGGGCCTCATAAGGCCCTGGGGGCGTGAGGTCCGACTCTCCCCATTTTCTAGAATTGTAAGACCGAGGGGAGGGGACTGCCCTGTCAGTCAGGGGGCGGAGGAGGGTGATTTTAAAAAGTAGCAAAGTCCCCAAAGCTACCCGCGTACTTAGCCTTGGGGGAAAAAAAAAAAAGTGATCAAGTTGCATCATATACAGCAATGGAATCAGACTAGAAGAATGGGTTTGAGACCAAGCTGATCATCTCAGTCTTAGATCATCCCAACACTAACGTGAAATGGTAACCACTGGAGCTACTTTGGGGCATAAGACAGCCTTCCAGCAGGAGAACCCAACCCTAATCTTTTCCCAAGAGAACTTAGCCCACAATGACCAATAGTGCCAGTCTCCAGAGACAATACCTGTAAAACTGGGGAACAGACCACGGAAGAGGCTCTGCAGAAGAGCAGTGGGAAACCATTTTCTCCTTAAAGAGAGAAAAGGGACAGTCTAACAGGTCACTTAGAAAATAGATGTCACCAGGAGCACCCAGGTGGCTCAGTCAGTTAAGCATCGGACTTTGGTTCAGGTCATGATCTTGAAGTTCGTGGGCTCCAGTCCGGTGTTCCGCTCTGTACTGACAGAGCAGAGTCTGGAGCCTGCTTCTGAGCCTGGAACCTGCTTCACGTTCTGTGTCTCCCTCTCTCTCTGCTCCTTCCCCGCACATTCCCATTCTCTCTCTCTCTCTCTCTCTCTCTCTCTCTCTCTCAAAAATAAACATTAAAAAAATAAAAAAGAAAGAAAATAAATGTAACCAAATTTATTTTCTATCCTCCCGTGTAAAGATTCATCACAGTTTACCATTATATTCCAAGAGATGCCAATCGAGCTAGAGGCATACATAGAAACTTCTAGATCTACAGGCCCTACCACATCCCAGCACCAAGCAGTCTTTTCCTCCTCAAGCTGACTTGGAATGCTCTGACGTGACAGGCTACAAAAGCCAGAGGGGATTCCAGCTCCTCACCAGGCCCAGGCTGCCTTGGGAGAGGCCCAGGCCAGTGTAGTCACTAAACACCAGGGCCTCTTTCCCCCCTCAGATTTTATAAATGGAGACTTCATAGCCACAGAGCCATTATCTTAGAACTGGCAGATCCCGCAGGCCCCTTGGACAAGTTCTGGCCATGCCACTGGTCACTGTGAATAATTCCAAAAACCTGAAGCCACTCCTACTCTGAAGAAAACTTAATAGGATCTTACGCTAAAAAGGCAAAAACCTTCCTGTTAGTCTAAGAGTGGTGGTGGGTTTTCCGCCTCTAGCCAAGAACCAAAAGGAGTACCAGGATCTGGCTGACTGGAACGGGCCAGTGCCCTGGTTTCACTCACAGTCCTCAGGGGCAACTACTCTCCCAGTGCATTAGGTCCTAGAAACCAAATTATAGGCTGCCTCATAAATGGAGCTTGGCTATTTAATCAACTGCTTCTGAGCTGGCAAACAGTCCTGAGTCCTGCACACAAATGAGGAGTTTTTACATGCAATTACCCTGCCATTTTCCTCAGAGCTGGACTGTAATGGGAAACCTGGAACCCAGTGAAAATCTGGAAGCCATAATGGATTTGTCTCCAGAGAAAGCCCTCATCTCCTTTTTTCAATGGCTGTGAAATTTGGAAAGTGCCCAAATCCCTTTCCTACACGTGAGCACGCTGTTTTGAAAACAGCCACCATTTTTTTCTAGCAATAAGGTAAAGTGCACAAAAATCTATCCACCTGGACTGGAGCAGGTAATGTGGGATTTCTCCATTCCCACTTAAAAAAAAAAAAAATCTCAAATCCTTCAGGGTCCTCTTCCACCTCTACCTTTAGAGCCCCACACCACTATCCCAGGGACTGACGAGTTGAAGGGAACTTTCTTAGAAACTGGCCCATCAGCTTTCCCTAGGGGCAATGGCAGCGGGAAAGGGGGGGGGGGGGGGGGGAGGAGCTGGGCACGTGGCTGGCTGGAGCTCCAAGACCCAGGTTTGGGGCTGCGGGTTCTCCCCGTGGAGTTTTTTTCCCCCCACGGCCCCAGTGTTTTAACCCCACACCCAGGCAGCTCAGGAATCCCGGCGCAGATTGGAGAACTAGGACTAGGACAGCGCTACCCTCACGAAAGCGCCTCTGCCACCAACAGCCTGATGGCAAATATGGACTGAATCGTTGACATGGAAACCGGACTAAAGTCTTGCTCGCTCCCTCACAAGAGAGTTCTTATCACCATCCCCGACCGCAAAGCACTTGGCAAACGTGGACTGGATCTCCCGCCCAGAGGATCAGGCGGAGTTTCTGTGCGCTGCTTTAACTCCTGCGGCTGCGGCAGCCAAGGAGGGGGGCAGGGCTGCCAGGACAAACCGACTGAAAATGGCAGAGGATGTTCTCATTTTATCTGGCTTGTACAGTGTGCATGGATTGGGCCGAGAATAAGAGAACAACCTATTAAAATCCACGCAGTCAACTGCAAAATGTGGAACCGAGGCCTGGAGGGTTTGTTAAGAGAGAGAAACGTTTGCAGGGAGAGAAACAGCCCTTCCTTTCTCGAAATTTGCTTCCCCTAAGTGTGCGAAATACAAAACTCAACAAACAAACAAAAGATCAGTCTCGGCTCCTTCCCTTCCTCACTCCTTTGGGGGGAAGGCGTTTTAAGCCTTAGGACCCTAGTGGAGGAATTGCCTCTGTTCTGAATAAGGCGCTGGGAATCGGAGGAGCGCGGGGTTGTGGCCCTCACACGCGTCCCCGCCGCGGCAAAGCATCAGACACCCAGCGGAGCTCTCCCGAGTGCGAACTGGAGCTGCGAGTTTGAGCAAAAGGGCAACTATGTCAGTTGACGGAAGCCAGAAGCAGAGTTCAAATCCTGGCGTGGATTTCCGTCTGGAGCTGTCTGCTTCTTAAAGTTTGTAACTCGGTGTTCAGAAACAGCCCCAGCGGAGGCTTTGGGAGCAGTGTGAAAGTCTAGCACTACCATCTGACAGCGAGCAGCAAAACTTTGGGCTGCATATTAAGCGAGGAAAGTGGATTGAAGCAAGAGTCAAGGCAATTCATTATATTATCGGCTCCCAGACGGGAGCTGTAAGTTACGAACTGGATCGCCACGGAGAAAAATGGAATGGAGTCTAAATGGCGCTCAACAGCTCTTAGCGGTAAAATTGTGGCTGCCCAGCACCTAGGATCCTAAAGCAGCAGCAGCAGCAACCGTAGAGGCATCGAGCCTGGCGGGCGCTCAACGACTGCTTGTGTAGATGCTTTCTTCCACTCAAGATTTTAAAATAAAATCTCAAGATTTTAAAATAATTTGGAGGAATTTACATTTAGAATAATAAGGGACACATTTTGAGAAATGTTCATTTCTGCATGAGGCTTTCTTCCCCCCCCCCCCCCCCCGAAAAGAGTAGCCCTGTAAAAAAACCCAACCCAAAAACAAAATGTTTTTTTTTTTTTTTTTTTTGTATCAATATAGAATGAGAATGCTCCTCACCATCACCTCACCAAAAACTAAAACCAGAAATAAAGATCCACGTTGGTCTGGTTTGTGGCAGATTGCAAACAAAATGTAACACCCAGGTTCAATCTAACATGAGGAAATAGGTACCAACTCGTACACTCTAATATGCACATTTTACTTATCCACAAATTTCATTGATGAGTTTGCCGACTATTCCTTTGGAGACGACAGAGTAAAACTACTAACAATATTTTAAAGGGAAACAAACATACCTGAACTGGAGTTCTATAAAACCCCTGGGCAGATCAGGAATTTGGACATTTCTGCTGAGCCTCACTGAAGGTTTGTATTCCCCAACTGATACAAAAATAGTAGATGAAAAGCCTACTTGCAAAGAAGGTTGAAAGCCACTTTATAGTCCATCAGAAGAGAAACTTCAAGATGCTGTATTTGGTACTTACTACACCAAGTTGTTTTTAGATTTGGAAAGCTAAGAACCAACAATATTACCAAGGGAAGATCAGGTCAGCAATCTTAATATTGAAGCCTATTTCTCAGGAACAGGAAAAGTTTGTTATCTTTGACTTTCCATATGAAACCAATGTAGGCTGCTTTTGTTTTGCTTTACTTTAAAACCAATCGAGGAAAATTTCACACATGTAAAATGATTACAAGGGAAATTTTTGAAAGCTGAGGGTGGAGGAGAACATCAGAAGGTAAATAAAATATTCGAGGTGATTGCATAAAGCTTTCTTCACTGCCATTTTACTGAGATAGGAAAAAGAGAGAGTGGGGAAGTTTCTTGCTGCAACTCTGGAATGGATCTGGAATGGAGTCTTTTGCTCCAACACAAGTTAAATGGAAGAGGGAGAAAGAGAAGGAAAAACTGTGAGCACTGACAAAATGGAGGGAAGCAGGCATGCAGTCCTGTAAAACAGGATGGAAGGCTAAAACAGCAAATGTTCTGCCTGCTCTCTGTCACACAGCCACCTCAAGAGAATACTCCCGGCGTGATCATCCCAGGCTTTTTATGTAAGAATCAAAGAAAATCCAAAGGAACCTATTAGGCATAAGACAGGAAGTGAATGTCCCCTAAGGGAAAGCATTCTGACTAGCTTTAATAGAATTTAAACTCAACCATCCTCCCTACAGAAAGAAAATGGCTTCTTCCAAAGATAAAAGAAAAGTTGACCAAACAAAAAAGTGAGCTGTGGAATACTTTAGTGGTAGTGTTGTGGCACTCCAGTGAAATGCACAACTTACCAATGACACCAAAGGCAAGCTGCCTGGGGAAAAAAAATCACAGTGGGCTTTGGCACTTTATCAAATGATCATTTTCTGCCCCGAAATTGAACAACACTGGATTCAGAAGCCCCCAGAGGGGCTGGAGGGTGGGGACCACCAGGTTGGTTCTCGTTGGCCTACCCCTCCAAAGATACTATTGGAAACCTGTGTACAAGTGTGTTGTTCTTCCAGTCTTGCTGTGGAGGGAGAGAACAGGAGACAAAGGAGAAATAACCCAACATACTTCATTGAACCTATCTGACAGGCCATTGAGAAAACTGCTGAACCCACCACCCCACCCACACATACACACAATCCTCTCTACTACAGTGTATTTTCATCAATAGAGTCCATCCACAAAATACACTCAAACGAAAGAATACACAATGCCATAAAACATTAGGCACTATTTTTGCCCCAAACACTAAGACCAGGATATAGATTATACATTTTTTTTTTTTAAATGTGAGGTCCCTTTCGACCTCAGAACAAAGTCTGAGAGCTCACTTGTTTTTTTTTTCCTAATCAGCCACAGCTACCTAAAAATATGGACACTCTGTCCAACAAAAACTGGAGTTTATGGCTGATGTTGTGTTTCCCCTTCAACCAGCTAAAGTTGGAAGTCCAAAGTATTCTAGGAAAGAAGTGTGATAGTTGACTCCACACCTACTCTCTGGTTTTTTATGAACTAGCAGCCGGTGTTTCTAAAATGGAATCCTAGGAGAGTTGGAATACTACATGGCTTTCAAAAAGATCTTCTCTAGGGAAAAAACTTAGAGGTAAGGAAGTAATCCTGATTGGCTACTGAAGATTTTGAGTAATCCATCACTAGCACAATTTGTAACTGATACTGGAGAGGTTAGACAGAAACCATTTTTATAAACATAACCAAATACCACAGATCAAGGGCACTCATTTTGCCCCTTGAATACTCGCCTTTCATAATGAAGCAGCCTTACCCTATGCACCTGCCCTTCTTCAGCAATCCTTGAGTTGCATGTGCTGTTCTGACCCAATCCCCACCAAAACGGGTCCTCTTCTGAGGCTCAGAAATCTTGTGAGCATGTTATTCTTCCAACTAGAAATTAATAGTATGACTATTGCTAATAATAAGATTATTTCAAAGCCATGGTTATAAACTTCATTAAGTACCTTGCTCCTTGCTTTAACTATCTCCTGGAATACTTATTAATGCTATGTTTGGTGTAGACATTTCTAAAGTGCCACAGTAAGACCCATAGGACAGCCTTGCCATAGCAAGAGCTCTAGGACCAAATGCAATAACAAACAGAAACAGTCATGCCGAGCCCTAACCGTTCACTGACATCACCTTTTGACTGCTTGTGAGTGATTCATATTCTCAGTGATCTGCTAATTGAAGATTAATTAATTTAGTAAGTTCTTCACCGTTGCACATTATGCTACCTGACCTACCTCCCTCATCTCTACTGCATGCGCGCGCGCGCGCGCACACACACACACACACACACACACACTGACGCTAGGTTTTGGTGTGCAATGCCAAAATGAGAAATATTTAGCAGGAACAACAGGAGAAACATTTTCTAAACAGCTAAAAACATGGAGGGGATCTGGATAATAAGGCACGTTTGTTTTCTGCCTTATTTGAGGTTTTTAATTCTGTACTTCAAACACAGAACACACACACATAGACACACACACATATACAGTATATATAATTCTTTTAAGAGATCACAGATGCCAGCCAGCATTAGAGTTATACCAAACATTTTCTACACTGCCATTTTCCAAACTAAGTGAAACAGAACAAAAACATGGAGAAGGAATTTACAGGAATGGAGTACTACAAAGACAGATGAAAACTCTGGTCAAGGTCTTTTGGGAGATGAGTGGGGATGGAGGATGAACTAGGGAAAGACAAGATTTAAAGGAGGATGACGTACCTAATATTCAAGGCAAAGAGCCTATAGTTTGAGAGCTATCTCAATATTTGAGACAAATGTCTGGACTTTCATTTTAAGGCAGATTTCCAAATGGTTATCCTCGTTTATAAATTGTAATGATCAATCTTAGACTCACGAAATCTAATCAGATGAACTATGTATGCTCAGATGCATCAGAGCAGAGGCTCTCCATGAAGCAAATGACTATCGCTGCTCTGTGATGCTTTGAAACCAGTCTAGAATTTTCCCCTTTTTATTTTGGATATCAATTCTCTCATTCAGCTTACTATAAATGGGAGGCCCTTTGACAATTATTTTGCTGTGCCGTACAGCATTATATATATCCTACCCTTGTACCTCCTATAAAGTACATTGTAGGCTAATGTCTACTTAAGAGGAAAGACATGCCTCCAAAATAGTATAGGCCTTTTTCACTCAAAACTTATAAGTTCTTAGCACTCAGGTCAAGATCCCTCATTTTCAGAGAAAGTTGATGAAGAAAGAGAAAAGAGAAATAAAGAAAAACTTAAGACATGGCAATACCTGTTCTATAGGTCCTTGAGATTTTGGTGAGTACCAAGAAAATGATGAATGTTAAAAGTACTTTGAGATCACTGGCCTAGTTATCAAAGGTATTATTATTAATAATATTACTAATGCTCTTACATGCAGGTTATATTTTAGTCATTCTTTTCCCCTCGTGAGAACTCAGACAAGTGAATTTGGATAACTTCTCCTGTTCCTCCTTTTTTTCTCTCTTCTCTCTCTCCTTTTTGTCTCAGTGTCACATAGGCTTTCACATCGGGTAATTGGACTCTGACTAAATAGTACGAAAGTGTCCATGAGGTACAATTTATGCCACACAGCTGCTTTCAAAGCTCAGGCGCCTGTCCATAACGGTGATCATAACAGGGACTCCTGCATGGATCGGAACCCAGTGCTGCTATGGCAGTTACGTAGAATGATGCGGTATTTGTTCTATCTACTTGACTGAGTCTGAGTTTAGAATGGTCTTTGATCTTTTTAAGAAGAGAAACAACTATCCACCAAAACGAATGGCTGAGATGCACCAAATCAAATAATGTCCTTAATTGGACAGAGGAGGGCGAAAAGAACAAGCCGGACTTAGAGTCCGTTTAATTGCACCTCTCCAACAGAATCCTGGTGCTAGATGAGGAAACAGAATACAGCCTTCCACCCTTTTGATCCTTGCTATTGAAGACAAGAATTTGATCTTTAGATCAGTGTTTGGAGGGTTTCAAAATTAGTGACCTGGGAAGTCCCCAGCCAGCAGCTAGCACTTCCTCACTCCATGAGCGTGTGGTTATTCCTTTCAGGGGACTGGTGTCTCCAGCTCAGTCTTTTTGAGCACCTCATGTAGCAATGATGCAAAGAACAGTTACTAGAAGAAATCCTAAATATTCAAAGCTACATTGAGCAGGTAGAAACTCCTGTTTTTGGGGCACCTGGGTGGCTCAGTTGGTTAAGCAGCCGACCTTGGCTTGGGTCATGATCTCGCGGTCCGTGGGTTCGAGCCCCGCATCGGGCTCTGTGCTGACAGCTCAGAGCCTGGAGCCTGTTTCAGATTCTGTGTCTCCCTCTCTCTGACCCTCCCCCGTTCATGCTCTCTCTCTGTCTCAAAAATAAATAAACGTTAAAAAAAAATTTTAAAAAAGAAACTCCTGTTTTCTTTTCCAAATGTGAAAACATGTGTTCAAGAGAATTGTTTATAAGATGGATTTTTTTAAATGGCATCTTCAAAACCAGTTTGCTGTTGGAGTGATGTTTATCTTAAACCCTAAACGTTATAAAAGTTGGAGTGATGTTTACCTTAAACTCTACACACTTACCAGTTGACAGCATTAGAGTCTTTTATAATTTAAAAATCAAATAGAGAAGAAAACAAATTCTTGTCTCCATACTGCTTAGGCCTTCATATAGGTAAGGCTGAGTACACGGTGATAGAAATGTGTTGGCAAGAGGTTAAATTTATAAAAGTATAAAAAAAAAAAAGGAGAAA
This sequence comes from Panthera uncia, assembly GCF_023721935.1. Classification (NCBI taxonomy): domain Eukaryota; kingdom Metazoa; phylum Chordata; class Mammalia; order Carnivora; family Felidae; genus Panthera; species Panthera uncia. The sequence goes on from NW_026057585.1 coordinate 85,094,568, forward strand.
CAAATTTCGCTGAGGCTGCATGGCATAAACTTGCCAGTGATAATGTTTGCCACATTTTCTTCCAGAAACCAGGAAAACCAAGGAGATGAAGTCGGCCTAAAAGTCAGAAGAAAATGAAAAGAAAAGTAAATAAAGACATGGGGCAGCCTCTTATATGTCCGTAACTTCCAGAGAATAGCCCGAGTGTAACGTGGGGGAACAAGGCACCTAGACTCACCTAGGGCTGTAGGCCATGAACCCCCAAGGTCAGAGTCTCAAGAAGGAAGAAGCAGCAGGCTTTGCTCCAGCCCAAGCCCTGTGCCAATGATGTCATGTCATTTGTAGCAGGAATCCCTCTTCCACGGGGAGCTATTAAGGAGGAGCTCTGTTCCAAAACAGCGTTTTCCAAATCGCCTCTCTCTGTAGGCTTCCCCGAGGGCCAGGTATTAGAAGAACTTGCATGCTGTACCTGTAAAGGAAAAGGAAAATAACAGAGGCCCTAAAACGAAATTGAGCAACTCAGTCTGAAAATTTTTTTGATGAAAGTAGGGATCATTGTTGTTGAATTATTTCAGCCTCACACATAAGAATCAGGGAGACTGGGGCGCCTGGCTGGTGCAGTTGGAAGAGAATGTAACTCTTGATCTCTGGGTCGTGAGTTCGAGCCCCATGTAGGGTGTAGAGATTACTTAAATAAATAAAACTTAAAAAAAAAAAGAATCAAGGAGGCCGAAGTTCCTTATTGAATACCTCAAATTTACTTTGAATTCCTTTTTTCTTAAAATTTTTTAATGTTTATTTCATTCTCGAGAGAGAGAGAGGGACAGAGGGTGAGTGGGAGAGGGGCAGAGAGAAAGAGAGGGAGACACAGAATCTGAAGCAGGCTCCAGACTCTGAGCTGTCAGCATAGAGCTTGACACGGGGCTCGAACCCGTGGACCTCGAGATCATGACCTGAGCTGAAATCGGATGCTTAACTGACTGAGCCACCCAGGCGCCCCTACTTCGAATTCCTTAATATCAGAATGAATTTTTTAAAAGCACAAATCTATGTATGAAAAATTTTATATTCCATATGGATTTTACTAGAGCTCTAAACAACAATGCCTTCTTCAAATGGATGAAGAAAAATATTCATACAGAAGCATCTCTTACACAACCCAAATTTCAAGATTTAGGATGGATTTAGAAGAAAATATGGAGAAATACAGACATGAAAAAGAAAGGTGGATAGATCCTCCCATCTCATACACTTTTGATGACAATAATAGTGATCTCTTGAGTGACCACTATGTGCATGCCATCTAGCCTCTAGTGCTCACAAAAATCCACTAAGATAGATATTATTATCTCCAAATATAAACAAAGATACTGGAGCTCAGATAGATTAAGCAATCCAGGCCATGATGCTTGTAAATGACAGAGTCAGGATTCAAACCTAGCTCTCTTCCAAATTCCAAGTCCTGACTTTTCAATAAAAATAGATAGTAAATGCCATAGTGTATTTGGTAATGTACTTTTTCAAGATACCAGTATTAATTTTTTTATTAGATACATCACCATGCATATATATATGCCATTAGACATATTAATGCCACTATCAAGTATGAGGTCAAAATAAAACTATTTAATTGGTCTTTTAACTTTAGTATAGAGCTGGCATACTACTGATCCCAATCAGACAATAAACATAATTTCTTTGGATGTCTTAGAGTCTCTCAGTTCAAAATGTGTTTCTAAGACTAGAAGCTTCAGGATCACGTAGGAGCTTCTTAGAAACGTACAATCTCAGGCCCTATTTCAGACCTTCTGAAACAATCTGCATTCTGACAAGATCCTTAGGTGCTTTGTATACAAATTAAAGTGTAAGTGGCACTGTCTTAGAGATGGATGATTCCAGAAAAAGGGATGCCTCTCACCCACACTGAAGTCATCTTTGTTCCTAAGACCAGGGAGGGAGAGAATGGTAAGAATCCATTCACATTATTACCTTTCCTTTCTGTTTTTAAACCAAATGTTCATCAGTCGTTCTTATTTTTTAGTAACAGCTTTATTGGGATATATTAAAATTCACCCATTGAAGCGCACAATTCAATTGTTTTTAGCTTACTCAGAGTTGTGCAACCATCACCACAATCAATTTTAGAACATTTCATCACCCCAGAATGAAACCCCATACTCTTTAGCAGTCGCCCCCCCCCCCACTGCCCCCACCATTCTCACCAGCCCCAACCCTAGGCAACCACTAATCTTTCCGTCTCTACAGATTTGCTTGTTCTGGACATTTCATATAACACAATACAATATATGGTCTCTTGTGATTGGCTTCTTTCACTTACCATGTTCTCAGAGTTCATCCATGTTGTTCATCAATCCATCTTAATCCTTCCTCATAAGTAGAAGTTATTCTTTCAACAGATGTGTGGGTGCCAGGCCAGGGGACCCATCACCCAGTCCTCCCTATGGAACTCCTGAGTGCCACTGCTCCCCTAAGAAAAGCCTTTCTCTTCCCATTACTAACTACCCTAATAAGGAGGTATTTAACAGAGTTCCCTTTGCCCATCTTCTCCCTGGGATTTGGCAGCTCAAGGACAGCTGGCCCTTGGCCAAGTTTCTCTCCACAACACCTGCGGGCACACTACGAGTGCTGCCACCTTATGCCCATTTCTTGAAGTAGTGGACACTGGGTCAGGCACTGTCTTCCTCCCCAGAGTCCTGCTCTCTGCTGTTTCCACAGCAAGGAAGGTTGTGACTCATGACTGAGTGTGACCAGGAGAGGTCGAGGGTGTGCCGTGTGGGAACACATGCCTGGTACCTTCAAACAACCAAGAGGCAGAGAAAGAAACAAGTGCAAATGCACTTGGGGCGAAGGGGGACATGATTTTGCAATCTCTCTTCCTGATTCTCTTGGCTGTTTCTTCAGCCACCATTTGCTCTTCCTCTCCTCGCTTCACTTTCGTTTCCCTATGTTATTCTTCGCAGAATAGGGAACCTAAACATCTCTCCCCTTTCCTTTCTACCTGGATTGTTTTCTCTTTTGCTTCCAGCAGCACCACAGTGGTGCACTTAGACATTTGGACTCACTCACTAAGTTACTTCTTAAAGAAGAGAGTCAGTCTAGGGGCGCCTGGGTGGCTCAGTCGATTGAGCGTCGGACTTCAGCTCAGGTCATGATCTTGAGGTTCATAGGTTCAAGCCCCGCGTCGGGCTCTGTGCTGATGGCTCAGAGCCTAGAGCCTGCTTGGGTTTCTGTGTTTCCCTCTCTCTGCCCCTCCCCCACTCATGCTCGCTCTCTCTCTCTCTCTCTCTCTCTCAAAAATAAATTAAAAAATATGTACATAAAAAAAGAGAGAGAGTCGGTTTAAACATTCTGCCTTACTGAGAAGCAGGACAAGGAAGAGTTTTTTTTTTTGTTTTTTTTTTTTTTGTTCTCCCAAATCAAGATAGTCTTCTTTAATGGAGAATTATTGATATGAGACCTAAATTAACGGTCCCAGAGAAAAATCAGCTTAATAACGAAAACACTTTCTCGAGATGCTCGTGGCTGGATTTAGAACCTTGCCGGAGTTCATTTTGGGGTGGACACTTTGGCTACAGGTTGTTGCACACTACCCCATACTCCCTGAGTAGCCCGTCCTTCCCCCGGTCATGGCCTTATTTCTGAGACAGGCTTTCCAAACTCACACTTCAGGTACCTCAAGCTCTCACTGCCACTCTGTCATATTCATTCAAGAAATGTTTGGCTCCTACTGCCCTCCAGAACTGTGCCATACACAAGGCAGACAAGGATCCAGTTCTCAAGGCGTTTTGCACGAGAGAACGTGGAGAAGGATATATAATGGTACACTGCAGCCGTAATAGTCTCGTCATGTGTTTGGCTGATTCCCTCTGTGTGTCTTTTTTTTTTTTTTAACGTTTTTTATTTATTTTTGAGACAGGGAGAGACAGAGCATGAACAGGGGAGGGTCAGAGAGAGGGAGACACAGAATCTGAAAGAGGCTCCAGGCTCTGAGCTGTCAGCACACAGCCCAACGCGGGGCTCGAACTCACGGACCATGAGATCATGACCTGAGCTGAAGTCGGCCGCTTAACCGACTGAGCCACCCAGGTGCCCCATCCCCCTCTGTGTGTCTTAATGAACCCTGCTCTCTGGGACTGAAGCAGGCAAGAAAGACCTTGCTGTCTTGGACATCAAGGAAGAAAAGCAGATGGACTGATGTGGTCCTGGCTGGTAGCCTTGCAGAACCTTCTACCTTCAACTTCCTTTGACACTTGAATCACCCTGAGAGCCACCGAGGTATCACAAAGGCTAAGAACCATGGTGGTAATGGATTTCATATTTCTGAATTCTTAGCTGATAGCTTATATGTATCAGGCGTTGCTTAGAAATTGTTCTTGTACATAATCTTTGTTAATTTATGTAGTTTCATATTATTTAGCTGCATCAATGATTTATGTTGGGGATTTGTTTGCATGACCATCCTTTAATCCTTGGGAACTTAGAACAGGGTGTTACATACCTTTTCTATTTTCTACTCTTTTTGTCTCTCACAGAGCTGGGCATACCAATGGGAGCTTGTTAAACTTTTACTGTTAGTCAGCTTGTAGTGGAATGCATTATTTATCTTCTCTTGCTTGGGGGTCAAAGCAACCAACCAGATCTAAAGACACATTTAGAAGACCTGTCAACATAAACTGGTGCGTATTTACTCTGACTTTGCTATTACAATTCAGAAAAGCTGCACTTATCAACACCTTTGAAAAATATAACCGTCTGAATCAGTTTTCTAAATAATTGAAAGTAATCCCTTTAAGTAGCAGATGCTTAAAAATCTGCCTTTAATGAAATATTATATTAAATAAAATAGATTTCTGCATTCTCAAAATGTATCTTATTTTCTTGGTCATTATTAGCATTCAGAACTTGAGGGCAAAGTAATGCATCTTTGAGAAACACAGAAATATGCTAGGCTTTTTAGTCTACCCAAAATGATCCAAGGTTGGTGTGTTTTTGTGTTCATTCATGTCCTTTTAATAATTTTCTTTTTTCCTTTTCTTTTTTTTTTTACATTCTTAATCTTCACTTTATTTATTTTTTTAAGTTTATTTATTTTTGAGAGAGACAGACAGACAGAAAGAGTGTGAGTGGAGGAGAGGCAGAGAGAGAGGGGGACACAGAATCTGAAGCAGGCTCCAGGCTCTGAGCTGTCAGCACAGAGCCCGACACGGGGGTCGAACTCACGAACCGTGAGATCATGACCTGAGCTGAAGTCGAATGCTTAATTGACCGAGCCACCCAGGTGCTTCTATTTGTTTATTTTTTTTTTTTAATTTTAACTCCAGTATAGTTAACATACAGTGTTATATTAGTTTCAGGTATACAGCATAGTGATCCAACCATTCTATATATTCCTCGGTGCTCATCATGGTAAGTGTACTCTTTTTTTTTCTTTAAGTTTATTTATTTTGAGAGAGAGAGAGAGAGAGAGATTGAGCACTGGGAGAGGCAGAGAGAGAAGGAGAGAGAGAGAATCGCAAGCAGTCTCTGCACTGTTAGTACAGAGCCCGACATGGGGCTCAAACTCACGAACTGTGAGATCCTGACCTGAGCCAAAACTAAGAGTCGGCCACTTAACCAACTGAACCACTCAGGTGCCCCGATAAGTGTACTCTTAATCCCCTTCGCCTATTTCACCCATCACCCCCACCTACCTCCCCTCCTCTCTGGTAGCCATCAATTTGTTCTTTATAGTTAAGAGTCAGCTTTTGGTTTATGTCTTTGTTTTTAATTTGTTCATTTGTTTCTTAAATTCCACATATGAGTAAAATCATATGGTTTTTGCCTTTCTTTGAGTATTTCACTTAGCATTATACTCTATAGATCTACTTATTGTTGCAAATGGCAAGATTTCATTCTCCTTTATGGCTGAGTAATATTCCATTATATATATATATACATATATATATATATATATGTATATATATATATATATATGTATACGTATATATATGTACACACCACATCTTCTTTATCCGTTCATCTATCAATGCACACTTGGGCTGCTTCCATAATAATAATTTTCTTTCTGGCTTTTTGCCCCCTATTTTGTTAAGATATTAGATAGTACCTCTTGAGACTTCCTGGGTGCCTAGCTTTGGTAATCCTCTCCCTAATCTGCATCCTAGGAAACCAGATAACCAAATTTATTAGCATTGTGTGTAAAGTAAGAGCAAACAGGTTTTGAATTTGAGAGTCTTTCCTAAAAGTGAGTAGTACTGACTTTCAAAGGCAGTTCAATTTTCCTTTTTATTTACTCCAGTATTCTGGGGGCGCCTAGGTGGCTCAGTTGGTTAAGCCTCTGACTTCAGCTCAGGTCATGATCTCGTGGTTCATGAGTTCGAGCCCCACATGGGCTCTCTGCTGTCAGCACAAAGCCCGCTTCAGATCCTCTGTCCCCCTCTTTCTACTCCTCCCCTGCTCTCGCTGTCTCCAAAATAAACATTAAAAATAAAAAAGAAATAGTAAGTGTAAAAGCTGATATTCAAATCCAATCCTGAATCAAAAGTCTGGATTTTCTAATTTTTTCTTTCAGAAAACAGAAAACAGACGTTTATTTGTCCAGTAACAGTCTGGCAGATCCTGGACTGCAGGCAGCTCTACTCCACGTGGTCAATCAAGGACTTGGGTTCCTTTCATATTGTTGCTTTGCTCCCCCCGCCCTTTTTTAATGTTTACTTATTCATTTTGAGAGAGAGCAAGAGCAGGGGAGGGACCAAGAGAGAGAAAGAGGGAGAGGGAATGCCAAGCAGACTCCGTGCTCAGTGCCCCTGGATCCCACGACTCTGGGATCATGATCCGAGTTGAAATTAAGAGTCGCACATTTAACCGACCGAGCCATCCAGGCACCCCAGTTTTACTCTCTCTTATAGGGATTTCACCTCAGTTGCATGGTCAAAACTCTGTCTCAGGCACATCTGGTCCAGCTTGTTCTGGATCCGTAGTGGCCTGACAGGAGTGTGCAGAGGAAACTTCAGGTGCCTGTGTGTTGAGGGGAAGGATGTATAGGGAATCTGGGTGCTCCTGGATGAATAAGGGTTAAGGACTAGGGGTGCCCATCTCCCTACTTCCACCTACCTCTCTCTCTCTGGTTCCCATACCTAGAAAGCTACTCTCAAAGTCCTCATCCTTTCTATTAAGCCAAATTGCCTTCCTTAAAACCATTGCTGAGAGATAAAAGGGTATTCAGCATGTATTCTCGTCATTGTGATCAACTTGACCATGGATGTATCGGCAATAAATGTAACCAACCAGCTGTGTCTATAATCAGCAATTATGATTTGAAGATAAAGTGGAAGTGCTTCTTTCCAGTTGCTACAATCTTCCTCTGAAGGAGGGGTTAGGGATAACTTGGACTAACCCAGCTTGAGCCAAAGGCCAAATCTTTTAAAGTCCAGGGTTAGGTTCCATAAGAGGAGGCCTAAAGCCGCCCAAGGAAAGCCAAATGGCCAAATATTGGCCAGGGATATGAACACCCCCTCCAGAGTGCAAAGGCAAATAATGGATTGGTGGAATATAGTGTTGAGATTTGGGTGAGAACAAGTGCAGAAGTAGTTCAATAAGAAGAAATCTTGGGGCACCTGGCTGGCTCAGTTGGAAGAGTATATGACGCTTAATCATATACTCAGGGTTGTGAGTTTGAGCCCCATGTTGGGTATAGAGGTGACTTAAATAAATAAGTAAATCTCTAAAAAAGAAGAAGAGGAAGAAGAAGAAGAAGAAGAAGAAGAAGAAGAAGAAGAAGGAGAAGGAGAAGGAGAAATCTTAGGCAATTTTCTAAAACACCTGTGACTGGAAGACATGTAGAGGGGTCAATGTGGTTTAAAGGGACAGGATCTTCTGTGAAGATATATGAGATGACTTAAATCAGGGGAGCTATTCGCAAGTTCTGTTAACCAATGGCATGGTCCCCTAATGAATAAATGACAATGAGAATTGTGCTTTTCTGAGTTTTTATTTAATATTTCTAGCAGCTTTGTGAAGCCTTTAATTCTTTTTTTTATGTTTATTTATTTATTTATTTTGAGAGAGAGAGAGAGAGAGCAGGGGAGGGGCAGAAAGAGAGGGGCTCAGGGATCTGTCAGCAGGCTCCACGCTGATAGCAGAGTGCCCAATGTGGGGCTTGAACTCGTGAACCACGAGATCATGACCTGAGTTGAAGACAGATGCTTAACAGATTGAGCCACCTGGGCACCTTTAATTCTTTATTTTTTCTTCCTTATCCCATTAATTGTGACAAGCACCAATTCTGGTTTGCCTCAGTTAATTCATATTTTCTTCCATTTTCTGCTTCTGCTTTAGGTAAGTTTTATGCTATGTAATGTATATGTTCATATATATTATTGTATTCATTTCTGCCCAGACTGCTTCTACCCAGTTAGCTATACTGTCCCATGATTCCACCCTTGGGGTTGGTTTTTTCCCTTGACTTTTTTTCCTTCAAATTTTCAGATTTACAGTTTTGTCTGTTACTTGGCCTTCTGTACACCTACTACCTTTTTACCTAGAAGATGTGAAACATCTGGTGTTCGTTGTGGTAAAGAGGTTTGGGATTCTAAGGGCTCTTCTTTCTTCAGATCCTGCAACCCATCAAAGTTGGGCCCCAAACTCAGTTTAACTAAAAGTCAACTGAAATCAATAATTCACCCTTCAAAGTTTTGCTTTGGATCTTTGTGTGAGGAGGAGGGAGAAGTAGGGATGTGGGCTGTGAGCTATGACTGATGAGAGATTCTGAGCTACACTACTTAGACACTCCTGAAATCCTGACCCTTGAAAACTATATGAGATAATGTTAATAATTGTCTTAAGCTGATGATTTGGGGAATTATTTGTTATACAGCAATAGGTAACATACAATATGCTAAGTGGCTTTCATTCTGCGTAAAATCCCTATAGTCTTTCAAAACACCTTGTTAGCATTTCTTCTAGTATTTAAAATATCTAGGGGTGCCTGGGTGGCTCAATCGGTTAAGCTTCCGACTTCGGCTCAGGTCATGATCTCGAGGTCTGTGAGTTCGAGCCCCGCATCGGGCTCTGTGCTGACTGCTCAGAGCCTGGAGCCTGTTTCCAATTCTGTGTTTCCCTCTCTCTCTGACCCCCCCCCCCCCCTTC